>NW_007735138.1:39626-54009 GCF_000696425.1 Galeopterus variegatus | reverse complement strand
GTTTTCTGATGCTATGATAAATGGCATTAAATATTTTTTTCTCTTCATAATTTTAATGTTAGGATATAGACATCTAGTTGAGTTTTGCAATACTGACCGTGTATCCAGCAAGATCATGCTGAATACATTTGTTAATTATAATACTAGATATATACATCCTTTTAGATTTTTTTGTGTGCGAACAATTGTAGAGTTAGGGCTGGGTCTGGAGCTCACAGACCCCTGAAGCCCGTTGTCCAGACTGGGTCACCAACCCTTCACATGCAGGTTTACGAGCTAGGTAACCAGAAGAAAGGTCCTTGGAGCCTTGGTTGAAGAAAGAGTAGTCTTTATTTCTGCACACACACACACACAGACGTGTAGGAGCTAGGCAGTCCAAAGAGAAACTCAAAATTCAACTGCTACCAGGAAAGTCCAAAGAAAAACTGAGCAGCTGCCTGCAAAGTAAACATGCTCTATTTTTTAGACACGAGCTCTCTGCCGGCCAGCAGTTCAGGGCCCTTGCTCCACACATCTCTAAAGAACACACGAGAATAGTTAACAAAACTAAAAAGATACATTGGCCAGCATGCGCACTAACTACCCCCCACACACAATTTGTTTACAGAGAATGTACTGCACCACACCCAACTGGACCTGAGGTGAGGGGGCTTGATTAAACTATTCTATTTTCCCAACAACAATCTATTGTGTCTCTTTTACTTCTTTAAGAGCTGAGAAAACTTTCTCCAAAGACTCCAAGTAGGCATGCATCCGTATCTCATGGCCCAGAACTGGGAAGTGCCTATTCCAAAACCAATCACCAGAGGGGTGAGGAGATTGCTATGACCTGCTTAGTCAACCACACAGCCCTTTATATATTAGACAGATTGTGTTTTGAGGCACAGCTTTTCTCTACTTTAAGCAAATATATAAATACTTGGAAATGAAACCTCTGATCGGAAAGGTGAAAATCAGGAGATAAATGGTGATGGATCAGTACTGATGGTGTATCCCTTCAGGTAAATGAGCTGAAATTACAAATCTTGAGGAACATAATCTCCTAAGCAAAGACTGATATTTTAATATCTGAAAAACCTTTGTAGATTGGGGAGGAAGAATTGCCCTTTAAAATAAAGTAGTTTGCCTCAAACATACTCTTTCCGTGATCATAAAATACAAAATTGTCACAGAAAATTTAACACGTACACATATCAAACTTTTAACAATAGTTACTGATCACTGGCAGAATTGCTTGTGATTTAAATTTTGTTTCAAACTTTTCTGAATTAGCTAAATGCTCTGTCACAGGGCTTGTCAACCTTGACACTGTTGACATTTTGGATTCTTTGTTGTAGGAGGCTTCCTTGCACATTCACGGGGTTAAGCAGTATCCATAGCCTTGATCCATTGGAGGCCAGTAGCACTTCCCCTTTCCCCCAGTTGTGACAAACAAAAATGTCTCCAAACATAGCCAAATGTCCCCTTGGGGACAAAATGCCCCTGAATGAGAACCGCTGCTCTACAGTGAATGAGATTCCTGTCCCCTTCCCTCACCACCAGTTTTATTGAGGAATGACTGACAAATAAAATTGCATATATTTTGGGTGTACAACGTGATGTTTTGGTATGTGTATTAACTGTGAAATGATCACCACAATCCAGCTAATTAGCATTACCATGTCCATCACCTCACAGAGTTACCATTGTGTGTGTGTGTGATGAGAATACTTGAGATCTTCTCTTTCAGCAGATTTCCAGTATGCAATACATTATTATTAATGGTAGCCTGTGGGGGCTCAGGGGCGGCGGGCTCCGAACCTCCCAGTAGCCCCTTTTATCCCCCCGCCACGGGATGAGCAAGAGAGGGAACCGGTAGGATTACTCCTGCCACCCTAGTGGCCAGGAGAGCCCGGGAGGAAGGTGAGTATGCTGCCCGCCTATTCAGCCCCACAGAGAGACACTCAGACGCGGCAGGGGTTCCGTCAAGCACCTGCTTTTATAAGCATATGGCAAGGGGATGTCCTAACTTCAAACTATTGTCTTAAAGGTCATGTGAGCATGCACTTGCTCTAATGCTTTGCTATTGCAATCGCGCGGTGAGCACGAGCGTGGAAATATCATTTATCCTACAATTTTTAACTATGTCTTTCCTTGTCCACTCCCGGCAGCATCTGTCAGGCGCCATCTTTATCTCTCCTGTCCAGGCCAATGTTTGCAACAGATTACATACGCGTATGTGGGTGGGGTTGTGGCTAGTTCTCTGCCCCAGGAGGAGGTGTGTGGCCTCAACTCCCCAACAGTAGTCACCATGCTGTACATTAGGTCTCCAGGACTTATTCATCTTTAAGTGAAAGTGTATCCTTTGACCAATATTCCCTTTCTCCCCACTTTCCAGCCCCTGGTTACCACCATTCTCCTCTCTGATACTGTGGGTTTGATTTTTTTTCCCCCGATTTATATTCCACATGCAAGTGAGAGCATGCAGTATTTGTTCTCTCTGTGCCTGGCTTATTTTACTTGGCATAATGTCATCAAGGTTCATCCATGTTGCTGCAAATGGCAAGATTTCCTTCTTTTGTAAGTATGTAGAAAGCTAGGTAGATATAAAAAGATGGGTAGATAAGGCAGATAGAGCTGCATAGTTAGATGTAAATATGCACCAGTATGTTCAGTACATAATGTTTTTTATTTGTATAACACAGGCATTTTCCAATGGCATTGAACATTCTTCAAAACCATCCTATCAAATCTGCTTAAGTTTATTGTATGGACATGCAGTCCTGCTGGAAAGTTAGGTTGTTTCAAATTTTTAAAAGTAAATGACACCATGACAATCACCTTTGAGTGTATAACATTGTGGTTATATATGACTATTTCTTTAGGATTAATACCTAAAAGGGGAATTGTAGCATCAAATGGATTTCATGATCGTGACCTTTTTTTTCTATGTATTGTGAAATATCCAGCTGGCCAGATGCTATGAATGTACAACCCCATCCGGTAGCATGTGAGAGAGAGAACCTGGTTTTCTACAACAGCTTACATGGAAATCAAACATTAAAAGGTAGCTGCTTTCCATACTGCAAATAGCTGTATTTTTAGGAACGTAATAGTGACCTACGCTCATTGAAAACATTCATAAAGCAAAGTATGAGAACAAAACTCACACTTCTAGGATTTTCCATGAGCAAATACATAGTTGCTTTTCCTGCTGTACGGCCAATACATACATACATACACACACACTCCCTCTAAACAGGAGCTGTGGGAAAGAGAAAGGAGAGCGCGCTGAAGGCACACCTGTGGAGTTCAAGAGAGGGGCTTCCATAGAAGAAAGTTGGAGACGTGAGAGGACAGCCAGTGAATAAGGAAAATACTCTCTTTTAAAAGAGGGGCAGGAAACGAGTCAGGCACAGAAAGAGAAATATCACATGTTCTCTCTTATTTGTGGGAGCTAAAAATAAATAAATAAATACACAAAAAACCGGGGGGGGGAGGGGAGGAGGGAAGAAGACACAACAATTACAATTCCTTGAAGTTGATAGGACAAGCCAACAGATGTGAGGTTTGGGGGATGGAGGGGGGAGAGGGAAAGGGGAGGGAGGTTTCGGTAACGGGCCACAATAATCAACCACGTTGTATACTGACAAAATAAAATAAAATTAAAAAAAAAAAAAAAAAAAAAAGAGGGGCAGGGATGATCTGTAGACATTGGAGTTATTCCTAAGTCAGAGGTCAACTAAGGCCCAGCGTGATTTCAGAAAGGACAAAAAGAAAGATCCCAGAATGAAAACTGAAAGGACATCTCCCCCACCCCCCACCTGAGGAAAACTGGATCCATGGAACTAGTTCAAGCTGACCTGTAGAATTAACAGGACATCTATGAGATAAGTAGTGGCCAACAAGTTCACAACAGAATCACCGATTCCCACTGTCTATCCAATCTGCTCCTTGGCCGAGCAAGTCTTCCCTATTCCAGGAAGCAGTGCCACCATCCACCCGGATACTATGGCTGCAATCTAGGAGCCATCGCTGATTGCTCTCCCTCCCTCCTGGCCTCACAGCCTTTCAAGCTTTCCCAGCTGAGTCCTCAGATACCAACGTCGTGGAGCAGACAAGCCATCCCCTGGCTCTACCCTGTGGGAATTCTAGCTGCACAGAATGCGTGAGCATAATCACGTGGCCATTGTTCCACAAAACTAAGTTTTGGAGTAGTCGATGACCGGAACACATTCTATTCATGTATTCTTCATTTAAGTAATCCTCTATTTCATCAGTACTTCTTTCATTTTCCATAGTCCGTTCCATTTCAGTTTTATTGTCTATTTCATCCTTCATAACCTTGAATTCTCCCTCCAAATTTCATCCCATTAGTTTCTATTCCATTCTGGTACTTTAAAGTTTTAGTGGATCTTTCATAGTCCATTGATTTCATGTCATTGCATCATTGCATATTCTGTCCTACTCTATATTCCTTCCTATTTAATATTTCTTTCCTCCTATTTTTNTTTTTAAAAATATTTTACTTTGCTGTATATTTCATTCCTTTTATAATGTAACTTGTACAATGTCTACGTGTATTTTTATCCCACACGCCATAATTATTTCCATTCTCCTTTCCATTCCATTTTCCCATTATATTCCATTCAATTGCCATCCCATTCAATTTTCCATTCCATATCCTGTTCAAGTCCATATTCCATCCTCCATTTCATTCCAGTTTCCGCTGCAATCAGTCTCCACTGCAATCAGTCTCCATTTCATCCCGTTCTGCGTTCCATTTCAAATCCATTTTCCATTCCATATTGTTTGACATTCCAAACACCATCTCATTCCATTTTGTGTTGTTTCACTCTGGTTGCTCAGCCAGTCCAGTCAACATCCCATTTCATTCTGCAAAATTGTTATAACAGTGACTTTCAGGAGAGTGTCTTGCTAATATTTTAATCAGGGAATCACAAATGTGCATGGCCTGCACCAAGAATTTCCTGTCCTGGGAATTTATCCACAACAAGATGATTGAAGAGGTGAACAACTTTTTTAGTAAGAACGATGTGCCTCACAGTGATGGTACTGGGTAGTGAAAAGTTGGAAACACCATAAAAGCTGGTCAGTATTGGAATGTTTGAAACTGTAAGCTTCTTCTCTAAATGGAATGTTTTGTAGTTAAAAACGGCTTGTGGAAGTGTATTTATTGACGTGGAAAGAGTGTTTGGACTTTCAAAAGCAGGTTACAAAACAATATCTAAGGAGAAAACGATTCCATTTCATAAAACAAAACAAAGACAATGAAAAATATGGAATATATACAAATGGCCTTTCTACCAACACATAAGTAAAGACTTCCCCTGTCTGCCTGTGGGTATGTGGGAATTTAGGTGCTAGTTTCCTTACATTTGCTTTTCTGTTTACGGTACTGAACATGCAACCCGTTAGTAATGATGACTAAAAACGAGTGTCCAAATATGAAACTTCAAGTCTGTGCATCACAGCATATTTATATCAACAGAAACCAGAGACTAGTCCAAATAAATGAATGTACATTCGTCTGTGGATTTCCATGCAGCTCATGCAAATGTTATGCATATTTAAGGACAGTATCACCCTTAGTCCTATGCAACCTGGTCAAGGCAGGGAGAAACCTCTTACTGGAATATTCTAAATCCCCTTCTGGCATGCGAGGCTTGAGGGAGGCAGCAGGTCCCCTCCCTTTTCTTGCCTTCAGGCCTCTCTCCAACCCTGAAACCCACCGGACCCCGCATCGTGTCATCCAGATGCCTGGAGTCCTGGAGAGTCCCTTCTGGGGTCACACAGGGGCACAGTGTCCTGACTAGATGCCAAGAGGGACACATGGCTAGGGGATATAGCCTCTGGGTCAGCGTGGTATTTCTTCTAAGCTATCACTCGAGATTGAGCCACCGGAATGGTGCTGACAAGCTGATGTGGAGCGACTCAAATATTCCTAGAGACAGACTCCCCCTGTCACCCCCGCGCCTCCCCCGAAACACACCCCCCCCCCCCGNTTTGTCTATTTCATCCTTCATAACCTTGAATTCTCCCTCCAAATTTCATCCCATTAGTTTCTATTCCATTCTGGTACTTTAAAGTTTTAGTGGATCTTTCATAGTCCATTGATTTCATGTCATTGCATCATTGCATATTCTGTCCTACTCTATATTCCTTCCTATTTAATATTTCTTTCCTCCTATTTTTAAAAATATTTTACTTTGCTGTATATTTCATTCCTTTTATAATGTAACTTGTACAATGTCTACGTGTATTTTTATCCCACACGCCATAATTATTTCCATTCTCCTTTCCATTCCATTTTCCCATTATATTCCATTCAATTGCCATCCCATTCAATTTTCCATTCCATATCCTGTTCAAATCCATATTCCATCCTCCATTTCATTCCAGTTTCCGCTGCAATCAGTCTCCACTGCAATTAGCCTCCATTTCATCCCGTTCTGCGTTCCATTTCAAATCCATTTTCCATTCCATATTGTTTGACATTCCAAACTCCATCTCATTCCATTTTGTGTTGTTTCACTCTGGTTGCTCAGCCAGTCCAGTCAACATCCCGTTTCATTCTGCAAAATTGTTATAACAGTGACTTTCAGGAGAGCATCTTGCTAATATTTTAATCAGGGAGTCACAAATGTGCATGGCCTGCACCAAGAATTTCCTGTCCTGGGAATTTATCCACAACAAGATGATTGAAGAGATGAACAACTTTTTTAGTAAGAACGATGTGCCTCACAGTGATGGTAATGGGTAGTGAAAAGTTGGAAACACCATAAAAGCTGGTCAGTATTGGAATGTTTGAAACTGTAAGCTTCTTCTCTAAATGGAATGTTTTGTAGTTAAAAATGGCTTGTGGAAGTGTATTTATTGACGTGGAAAGAGTGTTTGGACTTTCAAAAGCAGGTTACAAAACAATATCTACGGAGAAAACGATTCCATTTCATAAAACAAAACAAAGACAATGAAAAATATGGAATATATACAAATGGCCTTTCTACCAACACATAAGTAAAGACTTCCCCTGTCTGCCTGTGGGTATGTGGGAATTTAGGTGCTAGTTTCCTTATATTTGCTTTTCTGTTTACGGTACTGAACATGCAACCCGTTAGTAATGATTAATAAAAACGAGTGTCCAAATATGAAACTTCAAGTCTGTGCATCACAGCATATTTATATCAACAGAAACTAGAGACTAGTCCAAATAAATGAATGTACATTCGTCTGTGGATTGAACATGCAACGCTTTTGTAATGATGACTAAAAATGAGTGTCCATGTTGCTGTGAATGGTAGTTTCATTGTTTTTTATAGCACAGTAGAATTCCATTGTGTAGATATACCACATTTTCCATATCCACTCATCTGATGATGGACATTTGGGCTGGTTCCAGCTCTTGGTTATTGTAAATAGTGCTGCAATAAACATTGGAGTAAAAGTATCCCTTCGACATGATGATTTCCGTTCCTCTGGGTATATTCCCAGCAGTGGAATAGCTGGAGGACTTAGAAAAAATTATATTAAATGAAATAAGTCAGGCACAGAAAGAGAAATACCATGTTCTCACTTATTTCGGTGAGCTAAAAATAAATAAATACACAAACAAATGGAGGGAAGGCGGGGAAGAAAACACAATAATGAGAATTCCTTGAACTTGTTAAGACAAGTGAACAGATATAATGTTGATGGGTGGGGGGGGAGAGGGTGGAGGAAGGGAAGAATCGGTAAAGGGACACGAAAATCAACTACATTGTATACTGATAAAACAAAATTAAAAAAAAAAAAAAACTGAGCAGGGTAAACAGGATCTGGGTGAAAGAATCACATAAAAAAAAATAACTTTTACCAGGAACTGAAAATAGGTATTATATATAATTCTGAATGATTAGATTGATTAGAACAACATATCACTTAAAATTTAACAAAATTATTTTTTATCCTAAATAAACTCACATTTTAAATGTATAAAAAAAAAGTGTCCAAATATGAAATTTCAAGTCTGTGCATCACAGCATATTTATATCAACAGAAACTAGAGATTAGTCCAAATAAATGAATGTACATTCGTCTGTGGATTTCCATGCAGCTCATGCAAATGTTATGCATAGTTAAGGAGAGTATCACCCTTAGTCCTATGCAACCTGCAGCCTGTGCCTCAGGGGTCAAAGGAGGGAGAAACCTCTTACTGGAATATTCTAAATCCCCCTCTGGCATGCAACGCTTGACGGAGGCAGCAGGTCTCATCCCTTTTCTTGCCTTCAGGCCTCCCTCCAACCCTGAAACCCACCGGACCCCACATCGTGTCATCCAAGTGCCTGGAGGAGTCCTGGAAACGGAGAGTCCCTTCTGGGGTCACACAGGGGCACAGTGTCCTGACTAGATGCCAAGAGGGACACATGGCTAGGGGATATAGCCTCTGGGTCAGCGTGGTATTTCTTCTAAGCTATCACTCGAGATTGAGCCACGGGAATGGTGCTGACAAGCTGATGTGGAGCGACTCAAATATTCCTAGAGACAGACTCCCCCCCTCACCCCTGCGCCTCCCCGGAAACACACCCCCCACTCAGGGGCCGGGTTTAACATACGGGAAATCCCCACTCTTGACCGCGTCAGGGCAGATCACCGAGGGGCGGAGCACATCCTCCTGTTTGAAGCCAGATGGCTCTGGGTTGGATGGCTCCGGGGAGAGGTGTCACGTGACATGTGGCTCACCAATCGGAGGTGAGGATTTGGCAGGGCCCGCCCACCCTCCTCACCCCAAAGGCCGTGGCTCTACCTTCCGTGGTGCAAGCAGCTACGCTCTAGTGCCTCAGAGCGAGAACCTGGCGTTATGGCCACCTGGTCCCACGGGCAGAAGGAGCAGAAGCTCCAGCAAGGTGAGGTACCCAAGCTCCAGCAGGGTGAGGTACCCGCAGAGCCGAACGACGAGGCCGCCGGTGCCCCTGGCGAGGCCTGTGGGACCGGTAATCACGATCCTGTCGCCTCGGTCCCCACAGCCTGGAGTGATGACGTGTCTCCCTCGGGCGGCGTCTCCCTGCGCAGCAGCCCAGCAGGTTCGTCCACCGCCTCCGTCTCCGCCGCCATTTCCATGGCCGATGAGGACCCGGGGCTTCCGTCCGTGGCCTGTGTGCAGGCGAAGAGGCGCTCCGACCCGCAGGGCCGCCGTAGTCTCCACCCAGAGCTTAGACAGGTGGTGCCCAAGACGGACGGCCAGGCCGCTCTCGGGCAAGCCCCGGAGGGCACTGGCCAGGCCAGCGGGCACCCGAGGCCCGGGAACAGCCGTCGTAGGAAGCGGCCCTGCCGCGAGCAGGCTGCCCAGGCTCAGAAGCCTCCAGGGCGCCATCTGCCTCAGCCGTCTGGGCTTTCGCCGCCATCTTCTCCAAGGTCTCGGCGCCGCCGCCGCCGCCGCGGTGCTCACACTTCTCCGCAGAGTCCCGCATCCCGCCCAGGGCCTGCCGTCCGCAGTCAAGCAGGCGGCGCAGGCGCTGCCCTCCGCGACCGTGCACCTGGTCCAGGTCCTGCTCGCCGCAGCTGCACTAGCCCGGCAGGGCCTGCCCTCCGCAGACGTGCATCAGAACCAGGCCCTGCCATCCAAGGCCGCGCCACCCGGTCAGACCCTGCTGTCCGACGCCGCCCATCTGCGAAACGTCCAGCTCTTCGCAGCGGTGCATCCCAGGCTGGTCTTGCTCTCCCCGGCCGCGACACCCCGCCAGGCCCTGCTTCCCACGGCGGTGAATCCGGGTCAGGATCTGCTCTCCGACGCCGCTGTTCATCTGCGCAAGGCCCTGCTCTCCGTGGCCGCTCGGCAAGTTCAGGCCTTACTCTTAGCAGCACCAGCACGGCGCCAGGGCCTGTCCTCCAGAGACGCTCCACCCAGCGAAGGTCAGCGCTTCTCGGCCGCCACTCCCTGTCTGGGCCGGCTGGCGGGAATCCTCCCGCTGGGTTCGCCTTTCGGAGCAGCCCACGCTCTCCTGATCCTCAGGTCCCAAGCCTTGGTTCTCAGCCTACTTGGCATGCAGTCCGTATGCGTGCCTCCTCACCCTCACCTCCTGGTAGGTTCTTTCCTTTCCCTGAGCAATATGGTGAGACCTCCTCCTCCTCCTGTACCTCCTTCTCCTCCTCCTTCACCTCCTCCCCTAGGTCTCCTGGCCGAAGCCCTTCCTCTTCCCCTACTGAGTTTTCTGGCCAGAGCCCCCATAAGTTTCTTCCTCGTCCCCGTAAGTTTTCAGGCCTGAGGTCCATCTCCACTCCTAGCCCTACCAGCCTTAGGCGCGCCTTGCTGCCGGAGGTTGATGCCCTGAGCCCTGCCTTTCCAGGAGAGCAGGCCGAAACAGGGAGCCCTCACCGCCCTATGACGCCTGCAGTGTGACCACCCCCTGTGAGCATCCTCCAGGACCCGCGACTAAACTGTACTAAAGACATTACACTCTTGTATGTTCTGTCTGGATAGCATGGACAGTACTTAATTATTTTCCATCCTTCATTCAGAGCAGTGCACTTTTAGTAATAGTAGTGCCCATTTATTGAGACACTAGTAAATCGGCACTAATACCTGATGATAACCCCGGCAGGTAGGATTTATTTTTCTCATCTTACAGATGACCAAACAGGTTCCAAAGCATAAATGGTCTTACTGGTCAAAAAATGAAAAACTGTAGCACAGGATATATCTGACTCCGAAGCCTTTCTGCTCAAACTCCCTTCAGTTTCAGTAATGTAGTGTCATTACAGACTGACTTCCCAACTGAACTGTAGGCTCAGTGAAGGCAGTGGCCAAGATGCCTCACTGTTGTGTACTTGTTAAGGTCCTCAGAGAAGCAGATGTTAAGACAGGATTAAATGTGGGAGAAATTTATTAGGATAAATGCCTGTGAGAGAAAATGTGGAAGGAGCTGGGAGAGACTGGGAGCGCTGTGATGCTAGATTGACCTGGAGCAAAGGAGAGAGAGAATGAAGGTCGAATAGAAGTACAGTTATCTTAAACTGCCATGTAGTTCTAATGAAAGTTCAGTAAGTCGTCATGGCATCCATGGGCCAAAGTTGCCCATCAGAGGAGCCCCATGTCTCCGGAAATGGGCTTGCCTTAGTATCTCTGCCACACCAGTCATTGACTGAGACCAGCTTATGGGAAACATGGCTTCAGTGCAAATGTGGCAATGGATTTTGGTGTGCTACAGATGGTATCTTTGTTCAATTATGCTCCCTGAAGTTAGAGATCTGCAAGGCACATTTTCATGGCCCCAGATCTATTGTAAGTGTGTGGTAGTACTCAAGTAGCACCTACTGACTCACTTATATGGGGATTTAATTTGTATTTAAAAATGGTCTAGAAAACAGTTTGAAAATTTCTTATAAAACTAAATGTGCAATTACCATATGACCCAGCAATTGCACTCTTAGCCATTTATCCCAGAGAAATGAAAACTCCTGTTCACATAAAAGCCTGTAGACAGATGTTTATGACAGGTATGATTCCATTTATATAACATTGCTAGGGTTAGGGAGAAGTGGATTGCGGAGGGAAGTGGGTATGGTCATAACATGGGAACACAAGGGATCCTTGTGGTTATAGAATTGTTCTATATCTTGACTCTGGTGGTGGATACATGAACCTACACATGACAAACACACAAACAAATGAATATAAGAAAACGGGGGAAATTGTAATAAATGGATTATATCAATGTCAATATCTTGGTTGTGATATTTTACAATAGTTCTTCAAGATGATACCATTGGGGGGAACTGGGTAAAAGGTGCACAGGATTTCTCTGTATTATTCTTACAACTGAATGTGTATCTAAAATTATTTCAAAACAAAAAGTTTAACAAAAAAATGATTTTATGTGACAAGATAAAATCTTTAATGAGATCTTGTGACTATAAGCTTTCTTAGCAGAGCCTCTCTCTAGCATAAGTGTGAGAAATGGAAGATTTCTCTTCCATTACCTTCATAGTGGTAAAGCGATTTCTTATTTCTGAACAAACTGGATATAGGAAATTTGTCTATTGTAAGAGAAAGAGCAGAGTAGTTAATACTAGATCTCTGGATTTGGACAAATTGGTTTAAATCCAGTTCCTGCCACTTACTAGTTATGTAGTATTAGAATAGTTGTTTAAGCTCTATGTGCCTCTGTAAAACATTGATAATAATGTCAGCTATATAGATTTGATGGTTCATTAATTAATACATGCAATTAGAATTGTTCATGGTACATGGAAAGTACTCAGTATATATCAAGTTGTTTCTCTAGGTTAGCATGTCTCAACAACTCTTTGATTTCCAAAACCCCATTATGGCAACAGCATCCCCAGGACAACTGGGATGTGTCCTCCAAATGCCCATCACCTCAATCCGCCCTAATATTTGAGATGTGGGTGTAGCATGACCTCTGGTGAAAGTGCTTCATTTTTCAGGCTTTACACATTTTGAAGCTACAGACAAATCAGAAGGAGATAAGGCATTTCCATTTGGATACGTGGGGAAAAAAGTGAGGCAGCCAGGAGAACTTGGATATAAGGAAAAAAAGATTGTACTCTAAGGGTTAACTACAAAATAAGAGCAGATATATTTAAAAAGCACATTTAAAGATAAGATGGGCTCTGCGACCAAAGCAAGACCTAGACTTGACTAAAGATGTTACCACAGGTGCTTCTCAAACTTTTATGTGCATAGAAATCTCAAAGGTACCTTTGTTAAAATGCACATTTTGATTCAAGTAAAAAATGGGGTGGGGCCTGAGATTCTACATTTTTAAGAAGCTCCCAGATGATACCTATGCTGCTGGTCCATGGACCAAACTTTATTAGCAAGGAGAACCAAAATGGCTTGAGGATCTTCAGTTACATTTAGGATTAAGACTATATAAATTATTTAATCAAAATAGCCAACGGATATAAAAAATAATGGTAAAAAACAGCTGAGATATGATTTTATTTTTCTAAAATGTCAGTATTTTAGTATAAAATATGAATTTGTAATCTTTTTCTATGGCCAAGTGGAAATTCTTTTTTTCCAAATCAAGAAATATGTTTTTGAAATTCCCTGTGACATGTGTAAGTCAATTGGAAGTTAATTGGATTGAAATCAAGGAACAAAAGTCTCGGACAGCATTGCTTTTGATGAATCCTCTCAAAAGATAATTGAACTTCTTAATTATGAGCATTTATGTCCATTTGAAGACGTTGTCTATCAGGAATGTGTGCTTGTGTGAGCACCTGGCCAGTTAATATACAATAAATGTCTAGATATGTTTTAAGTGTTCTGTAGTTCCTATCTTGGGATATGGTGGAGCCATAAATCTTCAGTATAATATTTAAAGACCTCTGGGTCCTTAGTTTACAAGTATCATAAGCATTTAACTAAATTGTTATCATAAATTGAATTGTGTGCTTAATTACTGATTTCATTTTGCACTTCAGTTCAAATTCCATGCAGGTTTCAGAGATTCTCTTTATCGAAAAAAACAAAGAAGTTTTCTTGTGATCCTCTTCAGCCGGAGCCAGCCAGTGTGGCAGCAAGAGAGAAAGAATCAACAATGCTTAGGTGAAAGTAGGATTAAAAAAAAATCGTTCATTAGTGGTCTTTGCAATAAGGCTTATGTTCACAGCAGAGAAAAAATAAGGGAAAGAGAGGAAATGGTTTAGGTCTTTTCGAAGAATTTTCACTCTTAGATACCACTTCTGGGCAAAGAAGTCAGAATGACCAAAAAGACAGAAAAGAGAAAGCCCAGAGTGGCAAGGTGACCCCCTGCTACAGTCTCATATGACTAATGTTGAAAATCATACTGACTGTTTAAATTTAAGAAAAATATTTCTATTGTTATTATAAAGTAAGACAGTGCATATGTATGCGTAAAATAAAACATGTGTTGTCTACAAGGCATGAGTTCTTGTCATTCAATAAAATTCTACATTATAATTATGTGTGAATAGTTCTAAGAGGATCACCAGTATTTCATTTTTCAGTGGCCAATTAGTTAAATTTACACATAGATTTTAGAATGGTTGAAACAAGAAAGCCTGTTTATTATGGGAAATATATTGAATCTGGTGTTTGTAGAAAAAGTCTGTATCACCCAACCTTGTGTGGGTAGTGATGCAAACATTTCTGTTACTTTTTCGTGATCTGTTTAAGCCAGGATTTCTCAACCTTGGCACTATTGACATTTTGGGCTAGCGTTCCTGGCTCTTCTACATACTAGATGCTAGTAGAAAAATCCCAGTTGTGACAATCAAAAGTATCCCCAAATGTTATCAAATGTCCCTGGAAGTAGGGGAGCAAAGTTTTCCCTGGTTGAGAACCACTAATTTAAACAAATAACAATTTTCCAGAAAATACTGTTCTCTTTGTCAGCAATGTTCTCTACTGCATCTC
>NW_007735138.1:10397-38626 GCF_000696425.1 Galeopterus variegatus | reverse complement strand
ACACACACACACATACACACACACAAAAAAACAAACAAACAACAACAACAACATCAACAACAACAACAACCACAAAACGGGGGTGGGGGGAGAGGAAGATATAACAACCACAACTTTTTTTTGAAGTTCTTACANGTTTCGGTGATGGGACACAATAAATAACTACATTGTATATTGACAAAATAAAAAAAAAAAATTCCATGCAGGTTTCAGAGATTCTCTTTATCGAAAAAAACAAAGAAGTTTTCTTGTGATCCTCTTCAGCCGGAGCCAGCCAGTGTGGCAGCAAGAGAGAAAGAATCAACAATGCTTAGGTGAAAGTAGGATTAAAAAAAATTGTTCATTAATGGTCTTTGCAATAAGGCTTATGTTCACAGCAGAGAAAAAATAAGGGAAAGAGAGGAAATGGTTTAGGTTGTTTCGAAGAATTTTCACTCTTAGATAACACTTCTGGGCAAAGAAGTCTGAATGACCAAAAAGACAGAAAAGAGAAAGCCCAGAGTGGCAAGGTGACCCCCTGCTACAGTCTCATATGACTAATGTTGAAAATCATATTGACTGTTTAAATTTAAGAAAAATATTTCTATTGTTATTATAAAATAAGACAGTGCATATATATGCATAAAATAAAAAATGTGTTGTCTACAAGGCATGAGTTCTTATCACTCAATAAAATTCTACATTATAATTATGTGTGAATAGTTCTAAGAGGATCACCAGTATTTCATTTTTCTGTGGCCAATTAATTAAATTTACACGTAGATTTGAGAATGGTTGAAACAAGAAAGCAGTCTCCTTATGAAAAAACTGAGGAGATATTAAATGAGTAAATAGGTATTAGAGACAAATGTTAACTTGTGAAGTATTCAAAATGCTTTGTAATATTATAAACCACATTTCTAACAGCTCTGTTGAGTTATAGTTTACATACAATAAGTGCTATATATTTTGTGTATATATACTTTGATAATTTTTGAAAATTAAAAAAAAAATTTATTGTATATATCTCTGGGGTACAGTTTGTTGTTTCCATACATGCATATATTGTATAATGACCTAATCAGAATAGCATATATAGCACCTGAACATTACCATTTCTTTGTGGTTATAACATTCAAGATCCTCTTTTCTGGCTATCTGTAAACATACGATATGATATCGATGTGATAAATTTTGACACATTAATCCATCATCATCATTAAGATACTGAACATCTCCATCGTGCCCAGTACTTTCTTCAAGCCCTTGTATAATCTTTTCCCCCCACCTTTCCTGGCCCCCCATTCCCAGGCAAACACTGTATCCTTTATGTCTCTATAGATTATTTTGCATTTTCTAGATTTTTACCTAGATGGAATCATACAGTACTCATATGTACTTTTTTTCTGTCCTGCTCCTTTCACTTGGCAAAATTTTTTGAGTTTCATTCATGTTGTTGCACTTATCAATATTTCAACACCTTTAACTGCTGAGCAGAATTTCATTTTATGAGTATACCACAATTTGCTTATACATTTTCCCATGGATGGACATGGGCTGCTTTAAACTTTTGGCTATTACAAATAAAGCTACTATTAGAACATTTATGAACAAATCTTTGCTTGGACAGATGCTTTCATTTTTCTTGGATAATTACTTATGTAAATACATTTTTTAAGATGACCAAATTATTTTCCAAAGTGGTTGTATAACTTTATATTCCCACCAGCAGTATATGACAGCTCCAATTTATCCCATACCCTTGTGAGTACTTGGTATGGTCACTTGTTAATTTCAGCCATTCTAGTGGGTATGCAATGCTATCTCATTGTGATTTTAATTTCCATTTCCCTAATTGAGACTAAAGATGTTAATCATTGTTTCTTGTGCTTATCTGCCAGCTGTATATCTTATTTAATGTAGTGTATGAAGAACCACTTTGCAAAGTAAAGTTGCATGATGTACCCCCCTGCAAAGAGTGTATATATTCTGTCAAGAGTACAGTTTTTCATTTTGACACAATTGAAGCTTTAATAAAAGATTCACTTCTGTTTATTATGGGAAATATATTGAATCTGGTGTTTGTAGAAAAAGTCTGTATCACCCAATCTTGTGTGGGTAGTGATGCAAACATTTCTGTTACTTTTTCGTGATCTGTTTAAGCCAGGATTTCTCAACCTTGGCACTATTGACATTTTGGGCTAGCGTTCCTGGCTCTTCTACATACTAGATGCTAGTAGAAAAATCCCAGTTGTGACAATCAAAAGTATCTCCAAATGTTATCAAATGTCCCTGGAAGTAGGGGAGCAAAGTTTTCCCTGGTTGAGAACCACTAATTTAAACAAATAACAATTTTCCAGAAAATACTGTTCTCTTTGTCAGCAATGTTCTCTACTGCATCTCCATCTAGTTAAGCCCTTCTCCTATTTTAAGACTTAGGGACATATATCTTCCTTTAGGAAGCCTTTGCTGACCCATCGGACAAGGAAAAAGGCCTCTTTCCTGTGATTCTACCTGTTTCCCTTTCTATTCTTGTGAGATTTTTGTCTGTTTTATCACTATGCCTATAACACCTGGTACACCAAATGTTGAAGGAAGGAATGAGGATACTTTCCATTTGTGTCCTTTGTTGACATGTGAATTCCAGCTGGAAAGAATACATCATTTGCATTACATTTACATGGTAAATGAGGTTCTAATGCAGCTGCGATGTGAACCTTAGACAGAAAATATAAAAAAGGAAATTTGAAGTCACGAAGAGAAACAGACACCTCTGCCTCTACTAGTATTGTTAATATAATTATGTTGATTATAGATATAAATGCAATGGTGAGATTACTATAATCTGATAGGTCAGATTTGAAGTTTCCCTTAATTAGGAAACTTCTATTAATTGGAAATATAATTGATCTGTGTATTCAAAATATATAGCCCATAGTTATACTGTAAATTAGCTCTAGTCCAGAGAGAAGCTAAAATCACAGTTTCCAGGAAAAATCCTTAGGATTTGTGAATTTAGAACTATATAAATCTAGAGACCGCACTTTAGCATTAACTACCTTAGAGTATGGTTGGAAAGAAAGGTGCATGTTGAGTTTGGAGATTCCTCTGTAGAAGCTGACTGAGTGCATTATACAGCCTCACAGGGTAGCATGCTTCACCAGGGTCTGGCCCTTGAATGAAGGCTGGGAAACCTGATTTGTCTGCACCAATAGTGGATGGGTCTCTTAAGTGGCAGACTTGTTCTATGTATCGAAAGTGAATATGTATAAACGAGGTGTCAAGTGAATAATAATCAGTGGGAACCAGACTCCCTGGCAAAATCCTCTGGCAAACACATCATATTCGCCAGTGGCACACAAACTGCATGGAGTGTATGTCGGTTATCAACATGTTGTCCATCAACTCAAAGCCATCCTTCTACAAGTATGTGCTGCTTTGTAATGTTACTCAAAAGTGTGGGTCTTGCCCATTGACCTCTTTATTTATTTATTTATTATCTGCTTATTTCTGGGGCAAAAATAAATGCAAAATTTACCATTTCAACCATTTTAAAGTGTACAATTCAGTGGCATTTAGTATGTTCAAAATGTTGTACAAGTTATCAACTTAGTCTAGTTCCAGAACATACTCAGCACCCCAAAAAGAAATCCTGTACTCTTTTTAAAAAATTTTTATTTTGTCAATATACAATGTGGTTGATTATTGTGGCCCATTACCGAAACCTCCCTCCCTCCTTCCTCTCCCCCCCTCCTTCCTCTCCCCCCTCCATCCCAACAACCTCATATCTGTTCACTTGACTTCAAAGAATTGTAATTGTTATGTCTTCTTCCCTCCACCACCAGTTTATTTGTGAATTTATTTATTTATTTTTAACTCCCACAAATAGGTGAGAACATGTGGTATTTCTCTTTCTGTGCCTGACTTGTTTCACCTAATATAATTCTCTCTAGGTCCATCCATCTTGTTGCAAATGGCAGTATTTCATTTTGATTTATAGCAGAGTAATATTCCATTGTGTAGATATACCACAGTTTCATTATCCACTCATCTGATGATGAACATTTGGGCTTGTTCCAAATCTTGGCTGTTGTAAATAGTGCTGCAATAAACACTGGGGTACAGGTATCCCTTTGACATGATGATTTCCATTCCTCTGGGTATATGCCCAGCAGTGGAATAGCTGGCTCATATGGTAGATGTATCTGTAATTGTTTGAGGAATCTCCAAACCATTTTCCATAAAGGCTGCACCATTTTGCAGTCCCACAAACAGTGTAGGAGGGTTCCTTTTTCTCTACAACCTCACTAGCATTTATCATTCACAATCTTTTGGATATTAGCCATCCTAACAGGGGTGAGATGGCATCTTGGTGTGGTTTTGATTTGCATTTCCTGAATGCTGAGTGATGTTGAGCATTTTTCCATGTGTCTGTTGGCCACTCGTATATATTCCTTTGAGAAATACCTATTTAGCTCTTTTGCCCATTTTTTAATTGGGTTAGTTGTTCCTTTGCTGTAAAGATGTTTCAGTTCCTTGTAAATTATGAATATTAATCCTTTATCAGATGCATATTTTGCAAATATTTTCTCCCACTTTTTTGGGTGTCCTTTAACTCTGTTAATTAATTGGTTCTTTTGCTGTGTAGAAGCTTTTTAGTTTGATATAATCCGATTTATTTATTTTTCCTTTGGTTGCCTGTGCTTTGGGTGTCGTATTCATGAAGTCTGTGCCCAGTCCTACTTCCTGAAGTGTTTCTCCTATGTTTTCTATAAGAAGTTTTATTGTTTCAGGGTGTGTATATAATTCATAAATCCATCTTGACTTGATTTTAGTATATGGTGAGAGGTATGGGTCTAGTTTCATTCTCCTGCATGTTGGTATCTGGTTATCCCAGCACCATTTGCTGAAGAGGCAGTCTCTTCCCCAGTGTGTAGGCTTGGTGCCTTTGTCAGAAATCAGATGGCTGTAGGTGTGTGAGTTGATTTCTCGATTCTCTGTTCTATTCCATTGATCAGTATGTCTCTTTTTTTGCCAGTACCATGCTGTTTTGGTTATTATAGCTTTATAATATAGTTTAAACTCGGGTAGTGCTATGCCTATAGCTTTACTTTTTTTGCTCAGAATTGCTTTGGCAATGCGTGGTCTTTTGTTATTCCATATAAATGTTTGGATAGTTTTTTCCATTTCTGAGAAAAATGTCATTGGAATTTTGATAGGTGGAATTTGTGTATCACATTGGGTAGTATGGACATTTTCACAATGTTGATTCTTCCAATCCAAGAACATGGGATATCTTTCCATCTTCTTGTGTCCTGTTTAATTTCTCTCAGCAGTGGTTTGCAGTTCTCATTATAGAGATTTTTCACATCCTTGGTTAACTCTATTCCAAAGGATTTTATTTTTTTTTGGTGGCTATTGTAAATGGGCAAGCTTTCTTGATTTCCATTTCTGCATGGTCACTATTGGAGAATAGAAATGCTGCTGATTTTTGTGTGTTTATTTTGTATCCTGCTACTTTGATGAAATCATTTATCAACTCCAAGAGTTTTTTTGTAGAGGCTTTAGGCTGTTCGATATATAGGATCATGTTACCTGCAAACAGGAACAGCTTGACTTCATCTTTTCCAATCTGGATGCCCTTTATTTCCTTCTGTTCTCTGATTACTCTGGCAGGTACTTCCAACACTGTGTTGAATAGGAGTTGTGAGAGTGGGCATCCTTGTCTATTTCCCGTTCTTAAAGGAAAAGCTTTCAGCTTTGCCCCATTCAGAATGATATTAGCAGTGGGTTTATCATATATGGCTTTAATTACATTGATATACTTTCCATCTATACCTAACTTGTAGAGAGTCTTTATCATGAACGAGTGTTGAATTTTATCAAATGCTTTTTCAGCATCTATAGAGATGATCATATGGTCCTTGTGTTTGATTTTATTGATATGGTGCATCACATTTATTGATTTGCATATGTTGAACCAGCCTTGCATCTGTGAGATGAATCCCCATTGATCATGGTGTATAATTTTGCATATGTGTTGCTGTACTCTGTTAGTTAAAATTTTATTGAGGATTTTTGTGTCTATATTCGTCGAGGATATTGGCCTGTAGTTTTCTTTTTTTGTTGTATCTTTACCTGGTTTTGGTGTCAGCATGAGTTTGGGAGAATAGCCTCTGTTTCAATCATTTGGAATAGTTTGCAGAGAAGTGGTGTCAATTCCTCTTTGAACGTTTGGTAGAATTCTGCTGTGAATCCATCTGGTCCTGGGCTTTGCTTTGTTGTGAGCCTTCTGATAAAAGCTTCAATCTCTTTTATAGTTATTGGTCTGTTCCAATTTGCTACATCATCTTGGCTCAGTTTTGGTAGTTTGTGTGTGTCCAGAAATTTATCCATTTCCTCCAGATTTTCAAATTTGTTGGCATATAGTTGTTTATAGTTGTCTCTAATGATTCCTTGTCTTTCAGATGTATCAGTTGTAATATCACATTTTTCATTTCTAATTTTTGTTACTTGGGTCTTCTCCTTTTTTTAGTTAGCTGTGCTAATGGTTTGTCAATTTATTTATCTTTTCAAAACACCAACTTTTTGATTTATTGATCTTTTGTATTGTTTTGGGGGTTTCAATTTCATTATGTTCTGCTCTGATCTTCATGATTTCTTTCCATCTGCTATCTTTGAGTTTGGATTGTTCTTGTTTTTCTAGTTCTTCAAGGTGAAGTATTAGGTTGTTCACTTGCCATCTTTCCATTGTTCTGAAGTAAGCATTTAATGTGATAAATTTCCCCCTCAGTACTGCTTTTGCAGTATCCTACACGTTTTGGTATGATATATCATTATTTTCATTAGTTTCAATAAATATTTTGATTTCCTGTTTGATTTCTTCTTGGACCCATATGTCATTAAGTAGAATGCTGTTTAATTTCCATGTATTTGTATAGTTTCCAGAATTTTGTTTGTTATTGATTTCTAATTTTAATCCATTGTGGTCTGAAAAAAGGCACAGGATAATTCAATTTTTCTGAATTTGTGGAGACTTGATTTGTGACCTAACATGTGATCTATCCTGGAGAATGATCCACGTGCTGATGAGAAGAATGAATATTCAGAGGTTGTTGGATGGAATGTTCTGTAGATATCTGCCAAGTCCAATTGGTCTAGAGTTTTATTTAGATCTTGTTTTCCTCTGCTGATTCTTTGCCTAGATGATCTGTCCAATATTGATATTGGGGTTTTCAGGTCCCCTGCTATTATGGTATGATTGTCTATTTCCTTCTTTAGGTCTAATAGAGTTTGTTTTATAAATATGGCTGATCTGACATTGGGTGCATGTATATTTATGATTGTTATGTCTTCTTGATGGATCAATCCTTTTATCATTATGTAGTAGCCCTTATTATCTCTTTTTATGGTTTTTAGCTTAAAGTCTTTTTTATCATATCAGAATAGCTATTCCAGCTCGTTTTTCATTTCTGTTTGCATGGTAAATCTTTTTCCATCCTTTCACTCTTTATAGGTGAGGTGGGTCTCTTGAAGGCAGCATATAGTTGGGTCCTCCTTTATAATCAAGTCAGACAGCCTGTGTCCTTTGATTGGAGAACTTAATCCTTTTACATTGAGTTGTTATTGAATCAGCCTTTGTGTTGATTTACTCCTAGCATTTTATTGATTTTTACTTGATGTTTTAAGTGTCTTTTGTTCCTTTCTTTCTGATTTCCTGTTTCCCTTCTGTATTTTTTGGTTCTTTGGGTTGTAGATAAACTTTTTTTTCTCTTCATTGTTGGCATTTTTATTTTATTAGTGGGTTTTGATTTTTCTTGAGTTTTTATTGCAGTGGTAGTTATTTTTCAGGTACCAAACCCAGTATTCCCTTGAGAATTTCTTGTAAGGGTGGTTGTGTGGTACTGAACTCCAGCAGTTTTTGGTTGTCTGAGAAATATACTACTTGTCCTTCATTTAAGAAGGATAGCCTTGCAGGGTAGAGTATTCTTGGCTGGCAATCTCTGTCTTTAAGTATTTTGAATATATCATCCCGTTCCTTTCTGGCTTTTAGGGTTTGTGATGAAAACTCTGATGTTAGTCTGATTGGGGCTCCCTTATAGGTGAGTTGACACTTCTCTCTTGCAGGTTTTAAGATTCTTTCCTTGTCTTTGAGTTTTGCCAATTTGACTATAACACGTCTTGGAGAAGACCTTTTTGGGTTGAATACAGTTGGGGATCTTTGAGCTTCCTGAATCTGAAGATCTGTGTCTTTTCCTATACCTGGGAGGTTTTCTGCCACTATTTTGTTGAATATGTTTTCAATGCCATCTCCTCTTTCCTCCCCTTCTGGAATACCCATGACTCGGATATTTGAGCACTTAAGGCTATCTGATATCTCTCTTAGATTTTCTTCAATGTTTTTAATTTTTTTGTTTGTTTTGTCTGCCTGTGTTATTTCAAACAGCCCATCTTTAAGGTCAGAAGTTCTCTCTTCTGCTTCTGCAAGCCTTCTGGTTAAACTCTGTTGTGTTTTTTATTTCATTGAATGAATTCTTCAGTTCGGCAAGGTCTACTACATTCTTTTTCAGGGCATTGATTTCCTTGTACATTTCTTCTTTCAGGTCCTGTATACTTTTCCTCATTTCATCATGTTGTCTAGCTGAGTTTACTTGCATCTCATTTAGTTTCCTTAGAATTATCACTCAAAATTCCTTGTCAGACATTTCAAGGGCTTCTTGTTCTATAGTATCTAGAGCTTGAGAGTTATTACCCTTTGGTGGTGTACTTTCTTGATTTTTCACATTTCTGGTATCTTTCCTTTGATGTTTAGTCATTGTGGCTAGGGATTTCACAGTCCACTGGTTTGACACTGTAGTATGGCTAGGATGCTACTGGGGCTGCCAATTTGGCAGGGCTGCCTCAGTGTCTGCTGGGTTGCCCACTGCCACCTTGGGTGTGTGGTCACCTTGGTCTTGGGCTTCTCCAGGGAGGTGCCTCTCTGGTCGGCGTGCACTAGGCTGGGCTGGGGATGGAGTCTGTTGGCAGTGAGGCCTACCTGCTGGGTTGTGCACTGGCACTGCCGGGCACATGGTCTCTGTGGATCTTGGGCCTCTCTGGCAGGGTGCCTCTCTGGTCAGTACACACTCGGCCAGGCTTAAAATCCTGTACTCTTAATGAGTCATTTCCCATTCTTCCCTGCCCCCAGTACCTGACATCCACTAATCTGCTTTATATCACTGTGGACTTGCTTATTATAGATATTTCATGCAAGTGGAATCACACATTATATGGCCTTCTGTGTCTGGCTTCTTTCAATTAGCATAATGTTTTCAAGGTTCATCCATGTTGTAGCACATATCAGTATTTCATTCCTTTTAAGGATAATATTATTCCATTTGTATGAATATACCACAGTTAATGGTCATTTGGGTTGTTTTCACCTTTTCCCTATTGTGAATAGGCATGCTATGAATATTTGTGTACAAGTTTTGGCTTGAACACCAGTTTTCCCTTCCTTTGGTTATACACCTAGGGATGAAATTTCTGGGTCATATAACCAGACTGTTTTCCTGGACTTTTCTTTAGAGCTCAGAGACACTGTATCCAGTTGAGCAGGGCACCCTTTTCTGAGGTCTGAAATTCTGCTCAATAGGACCCCTCTTCTGAGCTCAGACAAACCAGGGGTAGTCTTTGGTGACCTCTTCTCAGAGGTCTGACTTTCAGCTCTGCAGTGTCCCTCTTCAGAGCTCAAAGATGTCAACATTGTGTGGGCAGCACCAGTCTTCAGAAAACTAGGTCCCAGACTCACACAGATCCTCCTTTAAGCAAAGAAAAACCAGTTCCATGAAGCTTCCTCCTCTAAGTTTCCAAGTTTTAATAATTCCAATCTCTTCCTTTTGTTTCCTCAGCCCTAGGGGTGATAGATGCTTCATGCAGTTGCTCCCTTCATGGTACCAGTGATGGTTAATTTGAGGTGTCAACTCGACTAGATTAAGGAATACATAGAAACCTGGTAAAGCATTTTGGGGGGGTGTGTCTATAAAGGTTTTTTTCAGAAGAGATTAGCATGTAAGTCTGAGTGGACTGGGTGAGAAAGATCTACCCTCACTAGGGGCAGGCACTATCCAAACCACTAGGAGGCCCAGAGAGAACAAAAACAGGAAAAGGCAAATCTCTTGCTCTATTTATGTTGGAGCTGGGATACTCTCTTCCCTCCTGTCCATCGACAGCTGAACTTGAGACTCTTCAGCGTTTGTGTTCCAGGAACTACACCAGCAGTACCCCCAGCACTCAAGCCTTTGGCCTTAGACTGAGAATCACACTAATTGGCTTCCCTGGTTCTGAGGCTTCCAGACTTGGACTGAACCATGCTACCAGCATCCAGTTTGCAGATGCCTGTCATGGGACTTCCCAGTCTTCATAATCATGTGAGCCAATTTCCCTAATAAGTCCCCTCTTGCATATTTATATATAAATAAATAGGTTCTCAAGAGAACCCTAATATAGTACCTTAAAAGTTCTCTAAGGTACCTAGTTTAGGACTTTATATCTGGTTCACTTTTATAATTGTTATTATTCAAAAAATGGGTGTAGTTTCTGTCTCTTGACTGGACCCAGATGTAGACAAGATGCCAGACCATAATCAGTTTGCTTGGTGAGCTGAATTAGAAGCATAGGTACGTCTTCATATAACAAAGCAGGGCGGCTTTATGGGGAAAGAACATGTTGAAGAGACAGGATCCTAAATTAGCTCCCTCAGGATGAGAGTGGGTAAGAAAGAATATAGAGAGATTAAATTGGGATAGGCTGTTCTGTTTGTCAGGCCAGATAAATTATTTCTAGTATAGAGCACACATAAGAAAAACGTCTTTTACTTTGAGTGTATTTGTTTACAGAGTTTAAACACATTGTTAATACCTAAGCATGTTAAAGAATTCAGTAACATCCAAGCACACTGATTGAGTCATAGATGACTCACTTACTTTTACCCGAATAATAAAAACAGCACACTATACACCTTGATTATTTTTCAAAATACAGTCATAATGAAAAGCATAAAACAAACTCAATGTTGGTCAGAAGAGGCTGGTTAAATAAATATAGTATATCAACATAATGGAATATTCTGAAGACATTAAAAATGATGACACACACATATCATTTGACATGAAATGTATCTACCATCTTTCTTAAATGAAAGAGCAATTTATAAAACAGGAGGTATAATCTAATCCCATTTCTATAAAGAAAGCTGTGTGTTCATGTACGGATAGAAGTCTGGAAAGATATATAACAATGACTGTGGCATTTTAAACATTTTTGTTTGTTTTCCTTGTTGAGTGTTCTCTCTTTTTCTCTCTCCTTTATACCTTATGCTATGGTCTGAAAGTTTGTGTACCCTCAAAATTCATACCTTGAAAACCTAATCACCAGTGTGATGGTATTAGGAGGGAGTGCCTTTGGGAGGCGATTAGGTCATAAATGGGATTAGTGGCCTTATATTCTTTCCCACGTGTTTATGTTGACCTACATCTCTCTTTTGATTTCAGATGTAGGACTCCTTTGAGGATTTGTTGAAGGGCTGGTCTTGTGCAAGTGAATTCCCACGGCTTTTGTTTGTCTGGGAAAGATACTATTTCTCCTTCATTTCTGAAGGAAAGCTTTGCTGGATATAATATTCTTGGTTGGCAGTTTTTTTTTTCTTTTAGCACTTTGAATATGTCATCCCACTCTCCTGGCATGTAGGATTTCAATTGAGAAGTCTGCTGTTAGCCTGATGGGGACTCCCTTGTAGGTGGTTTGACACTTTTCTCTTGCTGTTTTTATCATTCTTTGTTTGTTTTTCACTTTTGATAATTTGACTACAATGTGTCTCAGGGAGATTCTTTCTGAGTTGAATCTTTTGGGGGATCTTTGAGCTTCTTGGACCTGTAAGACTGTCTCTCTCCCAATATTTGGGAAGTTTTCAGCTTTTATTTCATTAAATAAGCTTTCAATGCCTTTTCCTTTCTCTTCCTCTTCCTGTACACCT
The DNA here is from genome assembly GCF_000696425.1 of Galeopterus variegatus. Lineage (NCBI taxonomy): Eukaryota > Metazoa > Chordata > Mammalia > Dermoptera > Cynocephalidae > Galeopterus > Galeopterus variegatus. The sequence goes on along the minus strand of NW_007735138.1, from coordinate 26,634 downwards.
ATATATGGATGTTTGTATACTTAAGATTATCAGAAAGATTTCAGACGTTTTCTTCATTTTTTAAATTCTTTTTCCTTTTCTTTCTTTTTTTTTTTTTTTTTTTTTTTTTTTTTTTTTTTTTTTTTTGGTCCAACTGTGTTAATTCAGAAAAAACCTGTCTTCCAGTTCAGAGATTCTTCCTTCAGCTTGGTCTAGCCTGCTGTCTATGCTCTCAGTTGTATTTTTTATTTCTTTGAATGAATTCCTCAGTTCCAGGATTTTTGCTTACTTTTTTAAAGGCTTGTATCTCTTTGTTGAATTTCTCATATGTGTCCTCAAATTTCTTTTTGACTTCATTGTGATTTATAGCTATTTTTCATCCATTATTTTGAGTTTCCTTTAGTATTGCCTTTTGGGATACCTCCTCAGGCAATTCATTTATTTCCTGTTGAATGGGGTCTGGTATTGGAGAATTGTAGTCTTCTTCTGGGGTAGTCAAGCTTCCTTGTTTTTTCATGCTTCTCATATCTCTGCATTGATGTCCAGACATGGGGTGGTATAGTAACTTATTTCAATTCTAGGAGTGGCTTTTGAAGGAGGAGACTTTTTCCTGTAGAATATTTTATGTTGGCAGACTGATTGGGCATTTTAAGTTTGGATCTGGGTGAGTGCAGTAGTGCAGACTTCATGTGTCTTCCTCAGCTGTATTCAATCTTAGAGTTGTCAGTGGGTGCCTCTGTATCTTGCTCTCGGCAGTTTCTTCTTGGGGTGGGATTCTTGTTGGGGCAGGTGATCTGCTGTCAGTCAGTGGGTAGGTGTATACTCTTGCAGCAGTTCCTGGTAGGTCTGCAGAGGGCCACTGGCTCAGCTGTTGAGCCTGGAACAAGCCTGTGTGGATAATGCAGGACTCAGAGGCTTTCTAGAGGGATGCCGTAAGGAGGAAAAGCTGCAACCCAATCAGCCGTTGGTATTGGAGTAGGTATACACAGCTGCCACAGGGCCTGGCAGCTCTGAAGGTGGCTGCCTGATCAGCTGTTGAGCCTGATGCAAGCATGTAAGGGTGCAACCAAGGCCAACAGCTGTGTAGAGGCCTATCTTGGTGTGTTAATGGCCCTACATGGCCCATTGTTGGTCTGGGAGCAGATATGTACTGAGGCAACAGTTCCTGGGAGCTTGTAGAGAGCCACTGGCTCAGCTGTTGAGCCAAGAGCAAGCCTGTGTGAATGATGCAGGACCCAGCAGCTCTCTAGAGGCATGCTGTAGGAAGGGAAACCTGCTATATAATCGCTATTGAGACCAATGCAAGGGTGCAGCCAAGCCCAGCAGCACTATAGAGGCCTGCATTGGGAAGAGAGTGCTGAGTGAGTTTAGACATTGGGGTTTCAGTCACTCTGTTTGTCCCAGCGTCCAGAAAGTTTGGGCACTGACTCCACTGGTGCCCAAGGGCAGGCCACAGAATGCAGTGCCTCTAGACCAAGGGACCCAGGCTGGCTGGATCAGGTGCTGGGGTCCAGGCTTGAATGAATTGGGATGCCAGTGCCCACGAAAGCATGAGGAGAGTCCTGGTGGGAGGCAGAGCCTCTGCTGGGCTAGTAGTGGGCCACGTGGGCACCCATGGGCTCAGACCCCATGGGTCATGCAAGGCAGGCTGTAAATGTGGGGAACCACTGTACTTTAGATTTCCTGCTTAGCAGATCTGCCTGCTCACCTGGATGAGAGGGAAGCTAGTGCTGAGTGAGTTCAGACATGGGTCCCAAAAAGACTGGGGGGACTCCCCCAAGACAGGGATCACTGGTGTTTGGGGTGGCGGTGGGAATGACTTCTCTCTGCATAGTTCTGGGCCGGTCCCTGCAGCAGGGCTGAGGCTGGGTGCCCTGTTCTGCTCTCTATACTACCATTCCCTTCTTCTGCATTTCACAAGAATCTCCTCATTCTCCTGGTGTTCTGCACCATGTTTCCTCAGGTTCCAGTCAAAATATATTAGTTTGTCTGTGTTTTTTTTTTTTTTTTTTTTTACTGTATTTGATTTTTATTATTATTTTTTTTACTTTTATTTACTTATTTATTTATTGAATAATAATTGGTTATACATATTTTGGGGATTCAATGTTGACATATGTTGGTCAAATCACTGTTACTAGTATGCATTTTGTTACAAATTGTACTTATTCTTTATGCCTCTTGTCCAGTCTCTCCCTATCTCCCTCTCCCTCCCCCCTGCCACCACTGATAAGCCTATATTTCTTCTCTCCCTCTGAAAGAGTAATGGCTACTCTGTTGATTTCTTGCCTAGATGATCTGTCCAATGCTGAAAGGTATGTTCAGGTCCCCCCAAATTATCATAGAGCAGATGCTTCTGTCATTCTGGCATGAGCTTTGTGGAGAGAGACATCCTATTCTTTTTTTTGGTCTCTGCTGGTGACTCTCCTTGCATTAATGCACTCCAGTGGCTGGTGGACCATCTGCACGGTGGTTGTGATGTCTAGCCACTGTCGTGGCAGCCAAGGTTACTGTGGTGGCTGCAATGGGCCACCCACATGGAGGTGATGTTTTTAGCATGCTCCTTGACGCTGGTGGTGTGCCTGGTTGTGGGGGGGTTCTGGTCCCTGGCTTAATGCCCTGGGCCCCTGGGAGGGGCTGAATTTTATCAAACCTTTGAAGAATTAATACCCTTTCTCTTCAAGCTGTTCTAGAACACTGAAACAGAAGCCATTCCCTCAAACTCAATCTCTTAGGCCAGCATCATTCTAACACCTAAACCAGATAAAGATACAACAAAAAAAAAATAGAACTATGGGCCCATATCCTTGATGAACAAAAATGCAAAAATCAGAATACAGCAATGCATCAAAAAATTGTACACCAGTGGGATTCATCCCATGGATTCAAGGTTGGTTCAATGTACACAAGTAATTGTGATACGCAACAACAAAATAAAGGACAAAAACCATATGATTATCTCAATAGATGCAAGAAAAGCATTCAACAAAATTCAACATCCATTTATGATCAATACACTCAGCAAATTAGGTATAGAAGGAAATTATCTCAACACAACAAAAGCTAACTAAGACAGGCCCACCGCAAGTATCATCCTAAATGGGGAAAAGTGGAAGGCTTTTTTCCCTTAATAACAGGAACAAGAAAAGGATGCGGATGCCCACTCTCACCATTCCTACTTAACACAGTATTGAAAGTAGTAGCCAGAGCAATCAGGCAAGAGAAAGAAATAAAGGGCATCCAGGGTGGAAAGGATGAATTCAAACTATCCATTTGCAAATGACATGATCTCATATATTGAAAAACCTAAAGTCTCTACCAAGAAACTCTTAGAGCTGATTAACAATTTCAGTAATGTTGCAGGATACAAAATCAACGCCAAAAAAATCAATAGCATTCTTATACTCCAATAATGAACTAGCAGAAAAAGAAATCAAGAATGCAGGCCAATTTACAGTAGTTGCCAAAAACAAACAAACAAGAAACCAAAAAAACCTAGGAATCAACTTAGCCAAGGCAGTGAAAGATCTCTACACTGAACACTACAAAACACTACTGAAAGAAATTAAATAGTACACAAAAATGTGGAAAGACATACCATGCTCTTGGATGGGAAGAATTAACATTGTGAAAATTCCATTATACCCAAAGCAATCTACAGATTCACTGAAATGCTCATCAAAATACCATTGGCATTCTTCACAGAAATAGAAAAACCAATCCTAACATTCATATGGAACAACAAAAGACCCTAAATAGCCCAAGCAATCCTGAGAAAAAAAATAAAGTGGGAAGAATAACAATACCAAAATTCAAATTATATTACAAAGCTATTGTAATCAAAACAGCATGTTACTGGCATAAAAACAGACACTTGGATCAATGGAACAGAATAAAATCCCAGGAAACAACCCACATACTTACAGCAAACTGATCTTTGACAAAGTCAATAAGAACATACATTGGGGAAAAGACTGCCTCTTCAATAAATGGTGCTGGGAAAATGGGACATCCACATGCAGAAGAATGAAACTGAACCTGTATGTTTCAGCATATACCAAAATCAACTCAAAATGGATTAAAGACTTAACTGTAAGACCTAAAACCATAAAATTACTAAAGGAAAACATAGGGGAAACAGAAAGAAGTAGGATTGGGCAAAGACTTTATGAATAAGACCCCAAAAGGACAAGCAACTAAAGAAAAAATTAACAAATGGGATTATATCAAACTAAAAAGCTTCTGCACAGTAAAGGAAACAATCAACAGAGTGGAAAGACAACCTACGGAATGGGAGAAAATATTTGCAAACTATACATCTGACAAGTGATTAATATCTACAATATGTAAATAACTCAAACAACTCTACAAGAAAAAAATAGTAATCTAATTTAAAAATGGGCAAAGGAGATGAATTGACATTTTTCAAAGGAAGACATACAAATGGCCAACAGGTACATGAAAAAATGCTCAGCATCACTAATCATCAGAGAAATGTAAATCAAAACCCCACTGAGATATCATCTCAGCCCAGTTAGAATGGTCATTATTAAAAAGACCAAGAATAACAAATGCTGGTGAGCACATGGGGAAAAGGGAACTCTTCTACACTGTTGGTGGGACTGTAAATTAGCACAGCTCTTATGGAATACAGTATGGGGGTTCCTCAAACAACTACAGATAGAACTACCATGACCCAGCCATCCCGCTACTGGGTATATAGCCAAAGGTATGGAAATCCTCATGTTGAAGAGATATCTACACTCTCATGTTCATCGCAACTCTATTTACAATACCCAAAATATGGAGCCCATCTATGTGTCCATCAATGGACAACTGCATAGGGAAAATGTGGTATATATACACAGTGGAGTACCACTCAGCCATAAACAGTATGAAATTCTGCCATTGGCATCAACATGGATGAGTCTGGAGAAAATTATTTTAACTGAAATAAGCTATACAAGGAAAGAGAAATATGTTCTCACTCATAACTGGGTGCTAAGAAAGAAGGAAAAAATGAAAGAAAGAAAGTCAGTCAAACAGAAGAAAGAAAGAAATAAAGAAAGACTGAACGAAAGAAAGAAAAGACCACAACAACATGATGAACTTTCAGAAGGACAGACAAACCTAAGGATACTGGAGATGGGATGAAGGAAGGAGGGGGCTTGGGGAGTGAAAGGTTGGGTAAAGGGCATAAAGAAAAATTACAATTTTTAATAATGAATATGCTAATAATAAAAAGTAAATCAATATATATATAAATAACAAATGGGTCAAAGAAAAATATCTCAAGAGAAATTTAATAATATTTTGAACTAAATGAAAATGGAAGTGCAACTTATCAAAATTTTGGAATGCAGTAAATGGAGTGTTTAGAGGGAAATTTGTTGCATTGAGTGCATATTTTAGAAAAGAAGAAAGATTTAAAATCAATAATCTAAGTTTCTATCTTAGGAAACTACAAAAAGAAGAGCAAATAAAACCCAAGGTAAGCAGAAAAACAAAATAATAAAATTAGAGCAAAAATTAATAACTTTGAAAATAGGAAAACAATAAAGGAAATCAACAAAAGCAAAAGCTGGTTCATTGAAAAGATCAATAAATTTGATAAGTTTCTTACCAGACTAAGAAAAAAAAGAGAGAAGAGACTAATTACTAATGTCAGATATGAAAGAATAGATATCACTACAGATCCCATGGACATTAAAAGGATATTAAATTACTATTATGAACACCTCTATGCCCACAAATTTGATAACTTAGATGAAATGAATCAATTCCTTAAAAGACACATCTATCAAAAATCACACAAGAATAAATAGACAATTTGAATAGGCCTATATCTATTAAAGCAATTGAATCAAGAATTAATAACCTTCCAAAACAGGGAGCACAAAGGCCCAGATGGGGATACTAATGAATTCTACCAAACACTTAGGGAGAAATTATACCAATTCTCTACAGTCTCTTCCAGAAGGTGGAAGCCAAAGGAATACTCCCTAACTTATTCTAGGAGGCCAGCATCACCCTGATACCCAAACTAGACAATGACATTACAAGAAAAAAACTATAGACCAATGTCTCTCATGAGCATAGATGCAAATATCCTCAACAACATAACAAATGGAATCGAGCCATGCATAAAAATAATCGTACAGCACAACCAAATGGGATTTATCTCAGGTATGCATGGCTAGCTCAATATTCAAATAATTAATAAATGTAATTTATCATGTCAACAGGGTATAGAAGAAAAATCACATGATCATATCAAAAGATGTAGAAAAAGCATTTGGAAAAAATCTAACACTCATTCATGATAAAATCTCTCAGCACATTAGGAATATAGGGGAACTCCCTGAACTTGATAAAGGACATCTACAAAATACTACAGCTAACATCATTATTAATGGCAAGAAACCTGAAGCTTTTCTGCTAAGACCAGGAACAAGGCAAGGATGTTTCCTCTTACCACTGCTTTTCAACATCATTCCAGATATCCTAGCTAATGAAATAAGACAAGAAAAAGTACATAAAGTATACAGCTTGGGAAGGAAAAAATCAAACTGTATTTGCAGGTGACATGAACATCTATTGAGAAAATTTGAAAGAATCAACAGCAACAAAACTCCTGAAACTAATAAGCAATTATAGCAAGTTTGCAGGATAAAAGGTTAATATACAAAAGTCAGTTGCTTTTCTATATACCAATAATGAACAAGTAGAATTTGAAATTAAAAGCACAATACCATTTACATTAGCACCCTCCCAAAATGAAATATTTAGGTATAAGTCTAACAAAACATGTGCAAGACCTGTATGAAAGAAAACTAGAAAAAACTGTTGTAAGATACCAAAGAAGAGCTAAACATAGATATTCCCTGTTTATGAATAGGAAGGCTCAATAGTGTCAAGATGTCAGTTCTTCTCAACTTGATCTATATATTGAATGCAATCTCAATCAAAATCCCAGCAAGTTATTTTGTGGATATTGACAAAGCAATTATAAAATTTATATATATAGGCAAAAGACCCAGAATTGCCAGCTTAATATGGAAGGAAAAGAACAAAGTTGGAGGACTAATATTACCTACCTTTAATACTTACAATAAAGCTACAGTAATCAAGACAGCGTGGTATTGGCAAAAGAATAGCCAAATAGATCAATGGAATAAACAGAGCCCAGAAATAGACCCACATAAATATACTCAAGTGATCTTTGTCAAAGGAGTAAAGCAATACAATGGAGCAAAGACAGTCTTTTCAACAAATTGTGCTGGAACAATTTGACATCCACTTGTGAAAAATTAATCTAGACATGGGTCTTATACCTTTCCTTCACAAAAATTAATTCAAAAGGAATCTTAGACCTAAATGTAAAACAGAACTATAAAACTCTTAGAAAATGCATAAGAGAAAACCTAACTAACCATGGGTACGGCAATGACTCCTCAGATACAATACTTACTGTGTTAATACTTAATGTGAGAAGGATATCAACTTTGGGGTTCAGGGGTGGAATGCTATGGGTCAAATGTGTCTCCCAAAAGTTCATGTGTTAGAAACTTGATCCCCACTGCAACAGTGTTAAGAGTGGGAAATATGATTATGATATTTAAAAGGTGGTGTCTTTGAGAGAGGATTCGATTTGGGGACTATGCCCCTGGGAATGGGTTAATCCATTCACAGAGTGATGAGTTATTATGGGTGTGGACTGGTGGCTTTATATGGAGTGCAGTGGAGCTCTTGCCATTCTTGCCATGTGATACTGTGCATCACCACAGGACTCTGTAGAGTTCCCACCAAGAAGGCTTTCACCAGATGTGCCTGTGGACCTTGGACTTCTCAGCCTCCAAACTGCAAGAAACAAATTTCATTTTCTTATAAATTACCCAGTTTCAGGCATTCTGTTATAAGCAACAGAAAACAGAATACACATACCAAAGGTACAATCCATGAAATAAATAATCGATAAGCTGATCTCCATTAAAATTAAACTTCTGCTCCACAAAGGCAATGTTAAGAGAATAAGAAGACAAGCCACAGACTGGGAGAAAATATTGTAGAAAATACATCTGATAATAGACTGCTATCCAAAATAAACAAAGAACTCTTGCAACTCAACAATAAGAAAATGAACAACCCAATCAAAAAATGTACAAAAGAACTGAACACTTCACCAAAGAAGATATACAGATGGCAAGTAGCACATTAAAAGATGTTCAACTCAAATGTCATTAGTGAATCGCAAATTAAAACAACAATGAGATACGCCAATGCACATACTAGAATGGCCCAAATCCAAAACACTGTCAACACCAAATGTTGATGAGGATGGGAAGCAACAGAGACTCTCATTCATTGTTGGTGGGAATGCAAACTGGTACAACCACTTTGAAAGACAGTTTGGCAGTTTCTAACAAAACTAAACATATTCTTACCATATGATCCAGCAATTGCACTCCTTGGTATTTATCCAAATCAATCAAATCCTTAAGTCCACACAAAAACCTGCACATGGATGTTTGCAGTAGCTTATTCATAATTTCCAGACTTGGAAATGACATCACCAAGATGTCCTTCAGTAGGTGAATGGATAAACTATAATACATCCAGACAATGGAATACTATTAAGCACTAGAAAGGAATGAGCTATGAAGCCATGAAAAGACATGGAGGAAACTTAAATGCATATTACTGAGTGAAAGAAACCATATTGAAAAAGCTACATACTGTACAATTCCAACTTCATGACATTCTGGAAAATGCAAAAATATGGAGACAGTAAAAGGATCAGTAGTTTCCAGGAATTAAGCGGAAGGGAAGGATGAATAGGTGGAGCACAGGATTTTTAGGGCAGTGAAACTCTTCTGTATGATACAATGCTGGATATATGTCATTATACAATTTTCAAAATTCATAGAATGTTGAACACCAAAAGTGAACCATAATGTAAACTATGAACTTCAGGGGATAATGATATGTCAGTGTAGCCTCAATGATTATAACAAATGCACCACTCTGGACCAGCATATCAATAGTGTCAGTTAAAAATAATTTTAAAAGATTAAATTGTGGGAGAGGTTGTGTGAGGGGGGGAAGATAGAGGCATATCGGCACTCTCTCTACTTTCCACTCAATTTTGTTGTGAACCTAAAACTTCCCTCAAAATAAAGTTTATTAGTTAAAAACATACAGGTTCAAAAAAGTTCAAGAAAAATTATGTTCTTAGTTATAAATCTAACAAAATATTCAAATGATTTGTATGCTGAATAACAGTGTAATAAATATCTGCCTCCATTTTGTTGTTGTTTGAATGCTGAAAGCTTTTAAGCCTCCCCCTCTGTTTTACTATTTGCCCTACATAGCGTCGGCAGAAAGGAAAGCCTGGGTATTTCTTCCTTTGGTGCCGGCAGTACATTGAACCCAAGCAAGCCCCTGCCCCACCTATGCATGGGAAACATCACCCTGATCCCACCACCGAACCACCAGAAAAGGCCCAAGACAATCTCCTTCCCATGCTCTCTCAAGCCGCTTTTGGATCTGCTTGAAGCCACCCTGTTCTTCCCCAAAAGTAAAACTTTTCATATTCTGTGGGTGTATGTGACATCATCAGTCTTGACATCTGAACCAATTTTGGGTGTGGGTCCATCTGATTCCTGTGGGGTGTCCATGACACTACCAAATGCTCATAAAATAAATGTTTGAAGATCTAAATAAATGGAAAATTTGATTGAAAATTCAATATAGTAAAGATCTCAATTCTTTCCAAATTGACTTAAAGATTCAATACAATATCAACTGAAACCCTAGCAAGATTTGTTTTTTGTAGATACAAATTGATTCCAACATTTATACAAAAGATATGGAAGGGCAAAAAACAGTTTCAAAATAGAATAATAAAATTGTAAACTTACATTATCTGACTTTCAGAATTACTATAAAGCTACAGTAATTAAGAAAGTGTGGTAATAGCTAAGTGATAGATACATAGATCAGTGAAACAGAATAGAGAATCCACAAATTGACTCCCACAAGTATGGCCATTTCATTTTTGAGAAAGTTGCAAAAGAAATCCAATATAAATGAAATAATATTTTCAAAAAATGATGTTGAAACAATCAAGCATCTATTAACCTCAACAAAATTAACATGAACCTAAATCTCAAGACTTATACAGAAATTAACTCAAAATGGATCGTGGATCTAAATGCATACTGTAAAACAATAATACTTTTAGAAGAAAATATGGGAGAAAATCTCTGAGAATTAGGGTTAGGTGAAGAGTTCTTACACATGACACCGAACACATAATCCATAAAAGACAAAATTGAAACATTGGACTTAAAATTAAAAATCTTTTCTCTAGGAAAGGTATTGTTAAATGAATGAAAATACAAGCTACAGACTGTGAGAACATATTTTCAAATCATATACATGACAAAGGACTTACAGTGTATAAATAATTCTCAAAATGCAGCAATCAGAAAGCAAACCTACCAATTAAAAAATGAAAAAAGGTCTTTAAGACATTTTACCAAAGACAATATCAGGTTGGCAAGTAAGCATAAGACATTCATCATCATTATCCATTAGGGTAATGTAATAACGAAAACATGATGACATATGACTACACACCTATTTAAATAAAATAAAGAAAATACTAAGACTACCCCCACACTAGAGAGAATTTTCAACAGTTAAAACTTTTATATATTGCTGGTGGAAATATAAAATTGTATAAGACCGTGGAAAGGAGTTTAGCTGTTTCACATAAATTTAATCATACGGTTACCATATGACCCAGCAATTTCACTTCTGTGTATTTACCCAAAAGAAATGAAAACTTCTGCTTAACACAAATGCCTGTACGTGAACAATTTTGCCACCTCTATTTATACTTGCCCCAAACTGGAAACAACACAAATGCCCTTTGACAGGTAAACAGATGAACGGTGGTACATGCATTCAGTGGAGTAATACCGAGTAATATAAAGGAATGAATTACTGATACATGGAACAATTTGGATAAATCTCAAGAGTAGTATGCTGAGAAAAGAAGCCTATCTGTGAAGTTTGAATACTGAATGATTCCATTTACATGACATTCTTGAAAAAAACAATATTATAGTGATTGAGTGATGGAGAACAGAAGTGGTTACCAAGGGGTAGGATGAAAGAGTGACTTTATAGTCACTTTTATAAGGGCAGCACAAGGGAGGATTTGGGGGGGGGGTTCTGGGTTTTTTTTGATTTATGGAACTTTTCTGTATCTTGACTGTGGTGTTGGCAACACAAATCAACACATCTGTTAAAATTCCTAACTCTGTACAACTTTATAGAGCACTCCATTCAGCAACAACAGAATAAATTTTGGTTTTGAGTGCACATGGGCCATTTCCCAACATTTATTACATTAAAAATGCCTGAGCAATTTATAAGAAGTTAAATAAAACAAGGTATGTTTCCTTACAAGACCAGGATTAAATTAGAAACCAATAACAGAAAGATTCCTGGAAAATCATTAATTATTTTGAAACATCACAAAAGCTTTCCAAATAACAAATGGGTCAAATGTGAAATTCCAAGGAAAATTAGAAAATATTTGCAATTGAATAAAAATGTAACTATAACATATATGTAACTACTACAACATGTACTTAACATTTGTGGAATGTAGTTAAATCAGTATTTACTGGGAAATCTTCATCATTAAATCATCATATCAGAAAGTAAGAAAATTGTCAAAATCAATAATCTAAGTTTCCACATGCAGAGACTAGAAAAAGAAGAGAAAGTAACCTAAGGGAAGATGAAGAATAGAAATAATAATGATTACACCAAAAAATCAATTAAGTAGGACACCAAAAAACAATAGACAAAAACAGAAAACCAAAAGGTGCATGTCTGAATAGATCAATACAATTTATAGACTGGGCTCACCCATGAGATGGTCATGCTTAGAACTGACCTAAAGAAACATAGTAAAGGCTTTGAAAACTGTACTAACATTGGGATCCCCACCCACAAAAGAAAAGACAGAACACGCAGTCTGAACAGAACTACATTAACTGACTGCTAAAACAAAGGAACAAAAATTAACATTCTCCAGACTATTTACACAGACCTAATGGCTCATGTAATAAATTGTCATAATTTTATGTTGCCTGGGCATTCATTTTGACTTTAACTTTCTCATACCAGAAGCAGGGCTCAGTTGCCCTTGACACAGTTCTCTGCCTCCTCCCAGTTCCTCAGTGTGGTTGATCCAGATACCTTCATTAAACAACCACCTTTTGGTAACCTCCAACCGATGCGACAGTTAGATACAACAGGTGGCCCTATTGACCACCACGCCCCACATGGACTGTGCAGATAGGCTCCCATGGACACCTCTCAGTCACATCATGACCTCCTGGAACTTGTGCCTGCTTGCTCTAAATGCACATATTAGAACTCCCCAAGGGAAGTCTGTATGGATAATACCTTGGTCCCAATAAAGGTGTTGGCCTCCAGGGCTCGCTCTTTCTCTCTCTGTCTCAACACGCTCTCTGACCTCTGTGTGTGTGGTCACTAGGCGTGCTGTGTATCTCTCAGGACCTGCAAGTAATTAAATCTTTATTTATATCTTGTGTCTCTCCTAATTATTGATTGGGTGCTCTCCATCTTAGAGATTCTAAATTAAAACACTAACAACATAATATTCAAAATTTTGAGGATACAATCCAAACTTATGCGATCAATTATAAACTTATGCTATCAATTCTCAAGGGAATAGATGATCAACAGATGCTAATTCTAAGATGTCCAAAATGTTGGAATTATCAAAGGCTGGTATATCTATGCTCCATGAGGTAAACGCAAATACATTTGAAAAGAATTTAAAAGGTAGACGTTCTCTGTAGAGTAATAGAAACTATTTTAAAACTGGAAAGTTTAGAACAGAAAAATACATTAATGTATATAAAACATTCATTGTGTGGATCCACAGCAGAATGTAAGTGACAAAGAAAAGAATCAGTGAACTTGGAGAAAGATAAATGGGAATTATCAAAATTGAAAAGCAAATAATAAAAATATATTTAAAAATAACAAACAGAGCTTCAGTGTTCTGTGAGGCAATATTAGAAGTCTAAGAGTTCTGTCTTTCAAGATATCCAAGGAAAGAAGAAAAAGTTTGATGCAGAGAAGCAGTGACTAAGGTTCGAGTTTTTGAATGACAGAGGAAGGAGTTCAGAGCACCCTCTTCCCAGCAAAACAACTATTTAACTGGTGAAAATTATTAAAAAGCAATCAGTTGAAAGTCTCTGGAAATTAATTAACCAAAGGACACATGACAAATGGAGGAACATTTATTCAAGAAAATTTACTGAATCTTGGTAAAAAGAGTAAGAGTCTGTTTCGTTACTCTCTGCCTCCTGCTGCATGTTATGGAAGCTCTACTCCAGGCACGTGCAGCCAAAAACACAGAGGCTCCCTCTCCTTCCGGCTCCCAGTCTGGGGCTACATTTTCATCCCAAGAAGGGCAGGCCAGCGGTCTTACTCCTGTCTCCCAGACACATAAGATGGAAGCTTTATTCCAGGTAGTAGCTGCTGATAGGACTGCAGTTCACCTCTTTCACCCAGCCTCAATTTATAGGGTGAAAACTCTGAACCCAGATGCGGCAGGCTAAAACTACTGGGGCACTGAGTGCCTCTGTCCCAGATCCCTCTATTCCTCTATAGAGCAAAGTTTTCATGGCTGGAGGGGCGAGCAAGAAGACCAGGGGCTGCCATCTTCACCTAGTGCCCACTTGTAGAGTGGGGGTGTAATTTTACAGAAAATGAGGCTCCTGTTCCCAGCTTCAGTGCACTGGTGAATGTACTAAAACCCACTGAATTGTACACACTAAAAGGGAGAATAGTATGAGAATTTTATCTCAAAAAAGAAGAAAAAATCTGAATCCAAAAGAAATCAAGAAAAAGGGAAAAGGGAACAAATAACAGATGAGATAAATCGATAGCAAATAGCGAGATGGTAGACTTATATCCAACCACATCAGTAACCACATTGAATATAATTGTAAATGATCGAATCACCCCAGTTAATAGGTAGAGATAGTCAGACTGGGAAAAAAAACAAGACACAGCTACATATGGCCCACGAGAAAACCACTTTAAATATAAAAACACAAGTAGCTTAAAGAGACAAGTTTGGAAAAGATAACACTCATGAATACAAAGCTAGAGGGGCTATATTACTAACCCAAGAAAGCATATATATTTCAGAGCAAGAATAATGAGGGCCACTCAGTCACTTCACAACAACAAAGTGGTCAATTTCATTAAAAGGACTTAACATCTTAAATATATATATGCATTTAATAAGAGAGGTGCAAAATAAATTAAGCCATGACTGGACTAAAAGGAGAAGTAGAAAAGTTTATAAATAGAATCTAAGGTTTCAACACCACTTTCTCAACATTTTATAGATCAAGGAAACACAAAATCAGGAAGAATATAGAATACTTCAACAACACTATCAAGACATTAATGGAAAATTCCATCCTACAACAGAAAAATACCTTTTCAATTACACATGGAACATTTACTAAGGTAGACCTTACCGTGGACCATAAAATAAGTCTCAATAAATTTACATGCGTGTCATAAAAGTATGTTATTTGACCACCATGAAATTAAAATGGAATCAATATTAGAAAGTTATGTGGAAAATCCCCAAGTATTGGGAAACTAAATAAGACAGTTCTAAGCAATCGTTGAGTTTAATAAGAAAGATGAGAAGATACTTAGTACAAGCAAAACATTTTCTTTCAAAATTTGTGGGATTCAGAGAAGCCATACATGGGGAAAATTTTACAGCAATAAAATCTAATATTGAAAAGAACAAAAACTAACATTGATGGCTTCAGTTTCTACGTTAGGATTCAAGAGAAAAAAAGAGCAAACGAAATCCAAATTAAGCAGACGAAAAAATAAAGATCAGAACAAAATTCAATGAAAAAGAATGCAATCAAAGAGGAGAGGTAAAACAGCAAAAAGAAAATCAAGAAAATTAACAATGGTTCTTTTGGAAGATCAATAAAAATGATAAACCTCTGGTCAGAATGGTGAGAAAAAAAGAAAACACAAATATGAGCATTAGGAGTGAGAGAGGAAACATTACCATGGATTCCGCAAATTTTAAAATGCTGATAAGTGAAGAATAGGAACAACTTAATGCTAATAGTTAGACGATTTATAAGAAATGTACAAATTTATTGAAAGCCTTAAGCTATCAAAGCTCACTCAAGAAGAACTACATAATTTGAGCATCCCTGTATCTATTTAACAAACTGGTTTTTGTAGTTAAAAACCTTCCCACAAGGAAAACTCCAGGACCAGATGATTTTAGCGTTTCATTTTACGAAACATTTAAGGAAGAAATAATACCAATTCCACACAAATTCTTCCAGAAAATTCAAAAGGAGGTAGTACTTCTCAACACATCAGATGATGTTAGTATTGCTCTTATGGAAAACCAAAGACATTAAAAGAAAGAAAATCGCAGACACATATCCATCACGAGCATACATGCAAAAATCTTAAAATATTTAACAAATCAAATAAAGACATATTTAAAACAGGATTGCACAACACCGTTTACTAAGCACTATATGATCACTGCCAGTCTCTTCAATAAACCGTGTAGGGAAAACTGGATATTCACAGGAGAAGAATTAAAATGGACCCTTATCTCACTCCTTATACAAGAATCAGCTCCAATGGATTAAAGACTCAAACATAAGGATCAAAGACCTAAGTAAGAACGGAAACTGTGAAACTACCAGAGGAAAACACAGGGGAAAACTTCATGACATCGGTATAGGCAGAGATTTCTTGGATATGATCCCGAAGGCACAGGTAATGGAAACAAAAACAGACAAATGAAATTGCATCAAACTAAAACACTTCTGAACAACAGAGGAAATGATTAACATTGCGAAGAGACAACCAGCAGATTGAGAGAAAATATTTGCAAATCAAACGTAAGATAAGGGGTTAGTATTCAAAATATATAAGGCATTTAAACTATTCAATAACAAGAAAACAAATAACCTTATTAAAAATGGGCAAAAGACCTAAATGGACATTTCTCAAAGGAAGATATACAAATGGCCAACAGACATATTTTTAAAAATGCTCGTCATCTCCAATCATCAGAGAAATGCAAATTAAAACCATAATGCGATATCACCCCACACTGTTAGATTGG
>NW_007735138.1:7592-10387 GCF_000696425.1 Galeopterus variegatus | reverse complement strand
AAAGAAACAATAAGTATTTGAGGTGATGTGTATGTTAATTAGCCTGATTTGATTTCTTCACAATGTATCCATGTATCAAAAGATCCTGTTGTACCCCATAAATATATCAGTTATTTGTCAATTAAAAATAAAGTAAAACTTAAAAAAAAAGATTACACAAAATAACTTGGTTGAGTTTATTCCAGGTATTCAAGTCTATTTTAACATTTGAAAATCCATCAATATAATTCATGAAATTAACAGTTTAAAATATAAAAATAATACATTAATCAAAATATGTAGAGAGAGGCAAAAAGCACTTAACAGAAATCCAAGATCCTTTCCCAAAAGATCTGTGAAAGCTACGGGTAGAACGAATTTCCTCAAACTCATAAAGGGGCTCAGCAAAAACAGCTAATGTCATAGCTAGTAGTGAAAGTCTAAATGTTTTACTCCTAAGATCAGAAACAGTGTAAGAATGATGCTCTCACCCCTTCTATTCAACATTGCACCAGAGGTTCTAGCCAGTGTACTCAGGCAGGAAAAAGGAATAAAAGGTATCCAGATTGGAAAGGAAGAATTAAAATAGTCATTATCATCTAAATAGAAAATCCCAACAAATTGACAAGACAAAATTACTATAATAAATCAGTGAGCTTATTAGCAAGCTTGAGAGATGCGATGTTAATATATATAATTCACTTGTATTTCTATATACCTGTACTAGTGACAAAGAAAATTTAAAATAAAATAAAAATTCAATTTATAGTAGAACCTTACAAAATATGATATACCCAGATAAAACCACAACAGAAGACAATTGTACACTGAAAACTGTATCTCTACACTGAAAACTATAAGACACTGCTGAAAGAAATTAAAGTAAATGCAGAAATATATATAAATGAGAATTCTTAATATTGCTAAAATGTCAGTTATTTCCCAAATTGATCTATAGATTTAATTGATCTGTAGAGTAATCATAATTAGTCATAATTCCAATAAAAATCATTCGTGTTCAAATGGAAATGTAAGGGGCTTAGAACTGCCAAGATGAACAAATGTGGAGAAATTATGCTGTCTGACTTCAAGACTCATTTGATAGCTACAGTAATAAAGACAGCACAGTATCGGCTTGAAGCTAGAGAGAACAATAGAGAACAAAAGGAAGTCCAGAAATAGACTGACACATATATGGTCATTTCATTTGTTTTCTTTGATGCTCACCAGAATAATTGGTCAATTCATTTTCAAGAAGGTGAAAATGCAATTCAGTGGAGAAAAAATAGACCTCTACAAATGGCACTGGACAAACTGGTTACACACAGGCAAAATTTTTTTTAAAAAATCTTCAATCCTTATCCTACATCATACATAAAAATTAACTCAAAATGGATCTTAGATCTAAATGTAAAACCTATAACTATAAAATATCTAGAAGTATGGGAGATCTTTGTGTCCTTGGATTAGACAAAGGTTCATTAGACACAATATCAAAAGCTTAAGCACTAGAGAAAAACTTTGATAAGACTTCATCACTTACTAGCCACTCTTTGAGAGGTACTGTGAAGACAGTGAAAAAAAAAAGCCACAAACTAGAAGATATTTAAAAATCACATATTTGATTATGGTTTGTATTCAGAACATATAGAGAACTCTCAAAACTCAACAACGAGAAGATAACCACCTGCAAAAGTAAGCAAAAATTTGCGGCCACTTTACAAATGAAAATATGTTAGTAACAAACACATAAGAAAATGTTAAACATCAATAAAAAACACAACTGAGAGCTTAAGCAGCAGATGAAGAAAATCATTAGTCATTGGGAAAATGCCAACTAAAATCACAATGAGCTATCACTGCATAGCTATTAAAACATGAAAATTTAGAAAGACTTGATGGATTTTGGACATGGCCAGCACCACTGCGCACACAATAAGCCCCAGCACGAACAGCCCCGGGCCTGGCCTTCCACTGCGGCGCCAAGCCCCTCCCCCTCTTCCCTTTACGAGAAGCCTCCGGACTTACAAACAACTGTCTGGCTTCTGCCCTGGCGCAGTTCTCCATCCACTTACATCAACCCAATGGTCCCTCCCCCCGTACATTTCACACCCAAAAGTTAATATAAACGCTGTCAAACCCATTGTTGCTGCTGTCCCCCATTTTCAGGGCAGCCCCGGCTGTCCCCCGGCTGTCCTCCGTTTTGAGTACAGCCCGGCAGATTTCTTCCTTTAATAAAGCGTGAACGGTACCCGGCATCTCGGCTCACTTTCTTTCAAGACTAACCGTATCAAGTGTTGGCAAGGATGTAAGGAAACTGGAACCCTCATATACTGGTGGTGGGAATGTAAAATAATACCACCACTTTGGATAATATTTGGCAGTTTCCCAAAATTAAACATATACCTACCATACTCATCTCCTAGGTCTTCACTCATAAAACAGAAAAGCACATGTCCATGCAAAGACATACAAAAATATTCAGAGTAGAATGTAATAGCCAAAAGTTGAACAGAATCCAAATGTCTTTCAATACGTAAATGGTTAAATAAATCATGGTATATACACATAATGCCACTCATCAATAAAAGGTGTAAAATATTGATACATGCAACAACAGGGATGAATGAAAATAATGATGCTTAGTGAAAGAAGCCAGACTGTAGAAGTGTATATACTGATTCCATTTATATAAAATTTTGAAAATGCAAACTAATCTGTAGTGACAGACTGCAGATAACTGATTGTCTAGGAACAGGGTGGGGGGATGGGAAAGGAGGGAGGGATTTTAGTTAAGAAAGAGGAAATTGGGGGGG
>NW_007735138.1:5313-6862 GCF_000696425.1 Galeopterus variegatus | reverse complement strand
GATGGTTCATGGGTGTATACATACGTTAAAACGTATCAAATTGTGTAGTTTAAATATGTGCAGTTTCCTGCATCTCAAATCACACTTCAATAAAATTTTTTTGTAGAAATTGATAAACTTGTTCTAAAATTCTTATAGAATTATAAAAGAGCTGAAATAACCACACAAAAAAATCTTTGAAAAAGAAGAAACCATCGGTCCTCTAGACTTATTGTAAAGTAATAGTAATCAAGGTAGTGTGATACTGGATTTTGGAAATTTAATGCAATAGAATAGAGTCCCCAAATAGGTCAACACATGCATGGTCAACTGATTTTCAACAAAAATGCAAAGGCAACTCAGTGGGAAAGGTCTAGTTTTTTCAACAAATGGTCCTGAAATCCGTAGTTATCCACATCCAAAAATAAAAAATAAATGTTGATCTATACCTCGAATGATATCTAAAAATTAATTCAAACTAGATCATAAAACTAAATGTAAAAGCTAACCATATAGAAATACTAGTGAAAAATTAAGTACAAGAAAATCTTTGTGACCTTGAGTTAGAAAAAGATTTCGTAGATATGACACCAAAAGCATGATCCATAAAAGAGGACATTGATAAATGGGACTTCATTAANTAGATATGACACCAAAAGCATGATCCATAAAAGAGGACATTGATAAATGGGACTTCATTAAAATTAAAAAATTCCACTCTTCAAAAGACAACATGAAAAGAAAAAAAAGACAAGCAACAGAGTGAGAAAAGATATTTGCAAATCATGTATCCAACAGAAGACTTGTATCCAGAATATATAAAGATCTATCAGAACTCAAAGTAGGAAAACAACCCAATAAATAATTGCCAAAAGTATTGATAATGAGCATGTGAAAAGCAATTCCACATCATTAGCCATTAACAAAGAATTGTGGAATATGCATACAATGGAAGGAAAGATATATGGAGAGGAAGGAGGGAGAGAAGGAAGAAAAACACGAGGGAGAAAGGGAGTAAAAGAAGAAGGCAGAAAGGAAAAAAGGAAAGAAAATGAAAGAAGGAAAAATGTAAAGAAAGATGGCGAGAAAGTAAGAAAGAAGGAAAGAAGGAAAGAGAGAGAACGATAAAAAGAGAGAAAGAAAAGAAAAGAAAAAAAAATCCAAAATGTTTCTTGCGAATGCCTGAAGTTTGAGAAACACTACCCTTATTTAAAGTGTATAGTGAAAACTCTATTCTTTACTATACAAAATGCTCTAGGAAAAAAATTGGAATAATTCCCCCTCAGCTCCTTACAGCTCAATATCAACGTGCATCTGGCACCCAATATAGAAAAGCCACAGACATATTGCCTATACAGATAGCGTCTACAGAATGATGGTGCATATACACATAGTGTCATGGAATGACCTCCAGATTTCGAAAGTAGATTTGTGTGTGTGTGTGTGTGTGTGTGTGTGTGTGTGTGTGTGTGTACAATACAAGATAGATTAATCACTGGTTGAGTATCTCTTTTCCCAAATGCTTGGGACCAGAAGTGTTTTGGATTTCAGATTTTTTCGAATTTTGGAA
>NW_007735138.1:0-4851 GCF_000696425.1 Galeopterus variegatus | reverse complement strand
GTCATGGAATGACCTCCAGATTTCGAAAGTAGATTTGTGTGTGTGTGTGTGTGTGTGTGTGTATGTGTGTGTGTGTGTGTACAACAGAAGATAGATTAACCACTGGTTGAGTATCCCTTTTCCCAAATGCTTGGGACCAGAAGTGTTTTGGATTTCAGATTTTTTCGAATTTTGGAATACATTGTCTTATTACCAGTTGAGCATCCCCAGTCTGAAAAATCCGAACTCTAAAATGCTCCAATGAGTATTTCCTCTGAGCATCATGTTGGTGCCCAAAAAGTTGTGGATTTGGGGGCATTTCGGATTTCAAATTTTAGGATCTGGGTGGTTCAAGATGTAATTAATTCAGTAACTATTCAGTGATTCCATCATATTTTAGGCATTGGCTTGGATTCTGGCTCTTGCAATGACCAAGAAAGCATGGTCCTTGCCCTCACTTTCTATTTGGAAAAACAGTCACCTAATCTGAGAAGCTCAGTAAAAGTCTGTATCTGATGAATTAGGTAGTCTTTGCAGTACAGTGTATCGACAGGAAAACAGGGCACAGGAGAGGAGAAGAAAGTGAATTTGACTGGAGATGAGTGGTCATGGAAGAAAAGGGTATACCAGGAGAGCAGGAGCTTTGTGTGTGTGTGAATGTGTTCACTTGAATTAAAAATTCCACTGACCTCTTGGTTTATGTCCTCAATTTTGCAAATGTAAGACCAAATTATACCTAAGCCTTTTACCTATAAAATGACATAATGTAATTAGCTGGCTTCTATCAACTATTCAACAAATATTTCTTGAGGGCTTATTTATCATCAATAACACTGTTTGGAAAGCCTTCACTGCCATGCCCACTGCAGTCCCTCTGTGAGGCCAGATCTGAGGTTGATGGAGTAACAGAAGGTGCTAGTTTCATTATGAAGTTAAGATATCAGGAATATACTGGTTCTTGATGGTAAAGGATGAAACACAAGAGCCCTCTCTGACTAAAGAAAATTTAAGTAGAGAAATACCCTAGGTTCACATATTTCTTATATATTATTTCCGACAAGTATTTTGTAAATTAATTGTTATTCTTTACTGAGCACATAGCGTGTACTATTACCATTAATTCAATAAGTAATTATTCCTGGGCTCTGAGGACACAGGGAACATCCAGGCTCCACCAAAGTCATCAAAGTTCTTACAGTCTAGTGGGAAGACAGCTATACAGAAATATAATTTCCAAAAGTGTGTAATGAGGGCTCTGACAAGGTTAAGAATGAGGGCCCTGGGAAAACAGAGGAAGGACCCTAAACCATACCCAAAGGGATGGGTGGTCAGGATCAGGGTAGGCTCCTCTCACAGTAAGTGATTAGCAAGTAGATACTATTATCAACCCCAATTCACAGATGAGGCGACTGAGGGTCAGAGAGGTTATATAACTTGCTCAAAGTCACACAGCAAGGCAGAAGTGGGGCCATTCGACCCCAGCTGTCAGCCGCAGTGCCCCTGTAGTTTGCACTACCCTGAGCTCACTCTTATGACAGTGTCATCTGTTTTTATTCCCAGCCACCAGTTACACTACCTGGGACTCTGCTTGCCGGAAATTTTTAAAAATCTACTAAATACTGTATTAGGATCAGCCACATAATTTGGGAAGTCTGATGAAAAATGAAAGTGCAGGATCAAAAATCATTAAGATTTTCAAGATGGCATTAAAACATCATTAAAGCAAGTGGGGCCTGTGCAACTGCACAGGTAACATGCCCATGAAATCTGCCCTGTACAATGTGGTATAGTTGTCCCTCCGCATCCGCTGGGGATTGGTTCCGGGCCCCTCCCCCTTACCCCTTGTCCACTGTAGGTAGTGGTGGTGAGGAGGGAGATACCAAAATCCCAGAATGCTCTAGTCCCCCAGTTGGCCCTCTGTATTATGACCAGATGCATGGAACCTGCAGATATGGGGAATCAGAGGATATGCGGAGCTGACTATAGTTGATGGATGGCAACTTCCAGGGAAAGGCAGCCGAAGGTCTTCCAACTATTTCCTGGTTCCTCCCCACAGAGGAACACTTAAGTAAAAGCTGTGCCCAGCTGTGAATGGTTCAGGGCTCTAACATAGGCCTTTCACCTTCCCTTGCCCAGTTCACAGCTGTTTCTGGGGATTGGACACTACTGAGAGGGCAGGGACACAAAGGGCAGCTACTCAGAGGCCACGCAAATTCCCAAGAAGAGGCCTGCTATGTCGTGATAACTTTCTAAACCTGCTCCTGCCTCTAAGTCGATCCATCTTCCCTGCACAATAAATGATAACCTCCTACTATGATCATTTTCACATGTGAGTTAGAGTTAATGTGGTTGGGCTTTAATTTTTCACCTTCCATACAAAGTTTGGGTTGAGAGAGTAATTTTGCACAATATAAAACACATGTGAGTTAGAGTTAATGTGGTTGGGCTTTAATTTTTCACCTTCCATACAAAGTTTGGGCTGAGAGAGTAATTTTGCACAATATAAAACAACACCATTCCTCATAATAAATAACAGTAGATCAATCTGTCCAAACCATTATCCATTTGGCAAAACCACTTGGCATTAACCACTTGGCAAAACAGTAGTACTCTGCAGGGGCATATCATGCAGTTCACCTCACAAAGAAAGTTCGTAACCTTACAAAGGACCATGACAGAGTCCACAGTTCAGTGTATCTTTCCTTCATTCTATATTTTATGTAACGTTTGCTCCTCAGTGTCCTCATCTATAAAATGGGCTCAAAATGAACATCTACTTCCTGCAGATTAAATGAGTTAGCATATGTATGAGGGTACTTCAAAAAGTTCTTGGAAAGATTTGTAATAACTTTTAATTCTATTTTTCCACGTACTTTTTGAAGTATCCTCATATAAGCATTAAAACAGTACTTAACACATATAAGCATACAATAATTTATACCTGTTATATTTGCATGCCATGTAATCAATAAAGGCGATCTGCAGTCAATAATGTTAATCCCAAGTGTATTCCATTCATCCACTGAAACTAATATTTTATTTATATATTTTTATGTTTTTTGGTGGCTGGACAGTATGGGGATCTGAGCCCTTGACCTTGGTGTTGTAACACAGCTTTCACCAACTGAGCAAACTGGCCAGCCCTGAAATGAATACTTGAAATATTTAAAAGACACAATGCCTGAGGGAAACCTACTCTTCTCAGAAGCATTCACGTAACTACTTCAAGTATAAATTTGTTAAATTCCTAGAGCTTATACCTTCGAGGCTCAGCCCTTTGTTTTTTACATTTTTGTGCACTGGCTTCTGGTATTAGCAAAAATGTTGCTCAGCAGCCTGTGGAAATGCCTTCATATTTTCAAGGAAGTACAATATAAAATTTTCCATTTCATTTTTGAAACAGTCAATTTGATTTTAAAGTGTTGCTTGGAAAAGACCAGTAAAATGTTCAGTCTAGCTTTGGGGGATCAGAGTATCTGGGTACATCATCATAATCCTAAATAGAATAAGAACCACCTTACCGGGCACTCACTATGTGCCAGACACTGTTGGAAGAACTTAACTTGCACCGTCCATTTTAATCCTTACAGCAAACTAGGAGGCATGCACTCTTACTGTGCCCAACTGACAAACCAGGAAACTTAGGACCCCAGGTTAACGAACTTGTTTAGGAACACACAGTGAGGCAACGAGGAAATCAGAATTCAAACCCACGAATTCTGACTCTGGAGCCAAGCTCCACTAGTTACGAGATTTTGAAAATCACAAAACTGTTCTGAGCCTCAATTTCCACATCTGTAAAATGGGAATAAATGTTGGCCCTTCAACACTGGGAGGTTGTGAGACTTGCTACATTAAAATTGTCTACTTGGATATCTGTAGAATTATTCAATAAAAAGAAATATAACAAAGTGAGAGCTTTTAAAATTTGTCCTCAAAAATATTTTCTTCAGTTCCAAAAAATTTTAGTGGCATACCCAATAAGTTTTTGGTTCTCAGTCCTGAATTTAATTCTTTTTTTTCCATTTTGTTCAGATGATGGATCCCATTGTGTTCTTTCGAGAGCTACCAAAGGCCTGCCTATATACATTGTTTTTAATGCTAGACATTGGGGAAACACCTAAGGAGCAGGTGGCACATTTGGTAAGGACACTTGGTGGTAGAGATTATAGGACGATAGTGACAGCAGTGGCTATATAGTTTTTCAGTCTCTCCAAACAAAGACAGGAGCTAGAGAGCAAAAGCAAAATGCGTGGTTAATGTTTTCAACGACTCTTGGTTAAAGACAAACCACCGACAGTCACAATACCTACATGATATCAGTGTCTGTGAAGAAGGAGAAAGATGTAATGGCACAGCATCTGACTAACCATAACGGGAGAACCACAAATTAGCCAGCTCGCTGGAAAGAGCAGCTGACACCGGGAGGGTTTTGCCCTTTTTCAGTACAGGTTGAGTATCCCTTATCTGAAATGCTTGGGACAGAAGTGTTTCTAATTTTGGATTTTCTTTGGATTTTAGAATATTTGCATTATACTTAGCAGTTGAGCATCCCTAATCCAAAAATCTGAAATCCAAAATACTCCAACGAGCATTTCCTTTGAGTGTCATATATAGCCACTCAGAAATGTCAGATTTTGGAGCATTTTGGATTTCAGATGTTTGGATTAATGATGTTCCACATGTACCGGGCAAATGCAAGGTGCCCAGCTCAAGAGGCACTATAGATGCTGGAGTAATGCACTCTCAAAACTGACACCGCAGGGCTCCCTTCTAGGACAGAAACTCACAGAGATGAGTAACTGTTGGAGGTGGAATCATAATGCAAAAGGAAATAAATAAGAGAGAATAAGGAAATGAGAAGGTCCAAAC
>NW_007735137.1:70842-82120 GCF_000696425.1 Galeopterus variegatus | reverse complement strand
AGCAGGCACATGTATGACCACAACAGCCACAGATGGATTCAGGTATGTATTAGTTTGTTTCCGTTGCTTATAACAGAATACCTGAACATTTATTGCTTACAGTTTCAGAGGCTGGGAAGTCCAAAGTCCAGGGAACACACCTAGTGAAGGCTTGTTCATGTTGGTGACTATTTAGCATTTCAGGCTGTCACATGGCGGAAGCAGAGAGAGAGCTAACTCCTCACCCCTCCTTTTAAAGCCCACAGAGCCACACCCATGGCCACCATTAAACCATCAGTGGATATATCCACTCACTAGGGCATAGTCCTCACAATCTAATCACCTCTTCAAGGCCCCACTTTTCGATTCTCATTATAGGATTTCCCACCCTCTTAACAGTTACAGTGGGAACTAAGTGTCAGTGAGTTTGGGGGGACATTCAGTCCACTGCAGGGTGTCTCTGTCCACCTGCAAGGGGCCGCTGAGTCCTGCCCATCTTCCTGCAGCCATGGTGGAACTGGGCAGAGCAGGTTGAGGGTCTGAGTCTGTGACATGTTGGCTGTGTGACCTGGTCAAGGGTGTCCCCTCAGAGCTGTGTCACCTCACTTGTAAAGTGGCCCTGCCCCCAGAGGTGACGGTGTACAGTTGTGGGTCTCCTTTGCCTTCAGGCTGCCAGAAGGAAGACAGTGCACCATGGGCTGTGCCTTTTGTTGCCAGGGGAAAAACTCAATAGCCTCCCTGGCCCATGGATCAAGGGGCTGTTGGGCGGTTGTGGAACTGAGAGCTGCTGCTAGCAAGGCACTTACTGCGTGGGCCACACCAGGCAACTTACTTGCCCTCGGTGCCCGGGAGGCGGGAGCTGTTGTATTACCTCATTACAGATGAGGTGCCCAGACAAGGGGGCTGTGAGGCCCCCAGGTCATCCAGCTGGGTGGGCGGGACTGGCTCAGGAACACCTCGTGCAGCAGCTGCCTTTGCCCGTCTGCAAGGGCTCAGTACATCCCCTGCTCACACCAGGCCCCAAGAATGGCATGGGCACAGAGATGCCCTGAAGATTCCAGGAAAAAAGCTGCTCAGTAAACGAAATGATTTCCATGGTGAGAGTGTCATGTGGGGGACCTCAGAGGGCAATCAGGGAGGGCCTCTCGGAAGGGGTGGCGTTTTCACTGCCACCAACGCACGGAGCCGTGGGAACAAGATGGAGCCGGCTCTGTGGGGACAGGAGATGAGCGCTCTGGCCAAGGGAGCTGTCCCAGCAGAGGTTCTGTGAGAGGCTGACATGGCCCGACCCCTGGAATGCAGCAAGGGAGGAAGGGGGGGCAGAGCCTGGGGCTGCCTGGCCGGCCGTGGGAAAGGGCGCAGAGCCACGGGAGGGCTGGCCCAGGGTGGGCGGACGGGCGGGCAACTCAGTTTATGCAGTGGGGAGGCCACCCTGCTCCCTCTGAGCCCCACACCATTCTGGGTGCTGTGGGAGACAGGCCTAAATCAGGTTTCCTGCCTTTGAGGAAATTCCAATTAGACACGAGGTGAGATGTGCAGGCGTGATAAGGCGACTAACAATGGCAGCGGGGCGGAGAGTGAGTGGGACCAGACGCCAGGGACAGCCCTGGCCTCCTTCAGGGCTGGGGCTGGGCAGGGTGTCCTGACTCAGCCTGGGGGGGGCGGGGTAGAGGGAGGGCGCGGCCAGGACCTGCAAAAAGAGGGGGTGGGTGTCCAGGGCATTGTATGAGCTTCCTGTGGCTGCTGTAACAAATCATCACAAACTTAGAGACTTAAAACAGCATACGTTTGTTATCTTACAGTTCTACTGGTCAGAAGTTCTAGGCTAAAGTCAAGGTGTTGTCAGGGCTGTGTACCTTCTGGAGGATCGTGGAGAGAACCTGTTTCCAGCTTCTACCTTCTTCAGCTTCCAGAGGCTGCCTGCAATCCTTGGCTCCTGGGCCCTCCCTCCTCCTCCAAGTCCACCAGTGCAGCGTCTTTACATCTCTCCCTGGCTCTGATCCTCCTGCCTCCCTCTTGTAAGGGCCTTGTGATGACATTGAGCCCACCTGGATAATCCAGGAAACCCTCCCCATCTCAAGGTCCTACAGAGTCCCTTTGTCATTATAGGTAACATGTTCACCGGTTCCAGGGATGAGGAGGTGGGCACCTTTGGGGGTTGTTATTGAGATAACCACAGGGGCCGTGTCAAGGTCAGCTTTTTGGGCTGGGAAGTCAGGATTCCAAGGTCAGCATGGGTGACAGGACTGAGCTGCTGCCTACAGAGGTTGAAGAGGGCAGAGGAGCCACAGAAAATCACGCCATAGAATGTGACCATTACAAACAGCCAGTACAGACAGATGAGGTGCTGTGCAGCCATGAAAGCCTGACTTTGGGATGAGAAGCCTTGGCTTGGCCTCTCGCCTGCTGTGTGCCCTGGGGCAGGTCACTCTGCCTCTCTGAACTTCCTTTCTGCAGGTGAAGGGTGGGGGACACGAGAGGCCTTCACGTGTGAGGGCTTGGGGGACATCAGAAGGATTACACTTATAAACTGCATGATGCAGTGCCTGGCACACAGTAGGTGCACAACTGAGAGTGGGAGTGTGCCAAAACGGGCCTGGGGGAGTCAGACCACCTTTCAAGGCAAGAAAGTAAAGTGTGTCCCAAGAAAAACAGTCACGATGACAGGAGAGCAGAGACCATGTCCAGGCACACAGGTGCTTCAAGAATGTGCATTGAACGAATGAGCAGTGGTTTGAGCAGCATTAGATGGGGGCGAAGGAGTCAGCGGGAGGCCTGGTCCCACGCAGGGCAGGGGGCTTCAGAGGGAGAGAGTGGGGTCCTAGGGCTGGAGCCACTGGCCAGGGTTGGGGATGGCTGAGACCCCTGCCTTCTTTCTGTGAAAGTCCTTTAATGCTGATAAATAGCCTTGAGCTGGCTATAAACCAGCCTGGAGCCTGCAGGCCAGGGGCCTCCTGCCCGGAGGCTGCTTGTCCAGGACACCACCTAGGTATGGATCAGCTGCTGCTCCTGCGAGCTTTGTGTGCACTTTCCTGTCTGAGAAGTGCTGTTGTCGACACCCGTGGAAGGAGGCCACGTTGGGTAACCCAGTTGCTGGCAGGTGGGGGTGGGGGCGGTATCTTTTGAGCTGAGCTTGTAAGACGACGTGACTGTGGAGGAGCAGAAGGCCGGAGGGTGACATGGTAGTGATGGGGACAACCAGACGGGGCCATGCATTTGCCTGGGATGGATCCTGGACACTAGGCCCTGGGCCACCCAAGGAGGACTGGCTTTATCCTCAGGATATATAATACAGTGACCAGCTGGCACTATTCTAAACACGGATCAACTCATTTACTATGATAATAACTTGAGGCAGGAGGTGGAAATCATTCCATTTTACAGATGGAAAATGAGGCGCAGCAAGTCGAGTGACTTGCCCAAGATTGCTCAATTTGTTAGTGGTTGAGCCAGGATTTGAACCCAAGTAGCTTGGCTCCAGAATCCTCGCTTTTAGTCAGTCTTCAAACTGCCTCTGTGGAGGTACTAGGGAGCCACAGATGGTTTGAGAGCAGGGCAGTGATGTGAGGAAAACAGTTTTGGAAAGCCGGATGGGTTGACTGGAGGGAACATTTTCAGGAGGTCGGGCGGGAGAAGGGAAAGGGGAGGGGGGTGGGCCTGTTGGGAGATCTGCAGGAAGTGGCATGCCGGCCTGGGGGAGGAGTCAGGCGAGGCTGGGATGCAGCCAAGAACAAGGTCCCAGGAGAATTCCAAGAATGAGGATGAGGTATGGCCATGGCCACTGAGGACTAAGGACAAGACACCAGTGGCTGAAGTCTGGGGAGAGGCACCGTGGTTACCTGGGGACAGAGGCTGGCCCATGCTGCTGTGAGTGGGTTTCCCTGGCCTATTTTTTGCTGCATTTTCCTTTCCTCCTCTTTCCCTGCAAGTCAAAGCCTCTGGGAAATCCCTTACTGGCTCGGCTGGAGGACCCACATCCTGACCCCTGCCTGGAGCCCAGGCTCTCGTCTGGGGCAGGCTCACAGGGACACAGTCTCTTCCCGGCCTCAGATCTATGAAATCCAGCCTTAGAGTGGGGCAGAGGACCTCGCTCTGCAAAGATAGCCACAGCAGGTCTCCGCCTGCATGGAGGCCAGTGATGTGTGTCTGGGGGCGGCGGCTGCTGACTGTGCTGGCTGCTCACCTGGCCCCATGGGCCCGGGAGTCGGCCAGCCCGGGCTGGTGGCTGTCCTTGGGCCGTTCTTTAACCTCTCTTGGTTTCCTTCTCTGTAAACATGGGGAGATTAATAGTGATACATTTTAAAGGATTCCCATCTGATGGGATTGTTTTGAAGATTTCTTGAAGATAATGAATGTGAAGGTCACATTAGTGCTGCAAACAAGCTCATTACTATTTTTTCCTGGCAGGGTTTTGCCTATAGGACTGAAGAAATCATAATCATGACGCTAACCATTCATGAGGAACAGTTTGTCAGATGTCTCTTATGTGCCAGGCAGTGTTCCAGGCATGAGGACCAAGCAGTGAATAGACAGACCCCCAAACCACTGGACCTTCACTCTGGGATCATGTGCCTGGCACTGTGCTAAGTACTTACGTGTCATCGCATTAAAACTTCAGGGCGATCCTACGCAGAAGGCGTTATTATTTTCAGACCATTCTCCCATCCCTTTTTAAAATGGAGGCAACATGCACATAACATAAAATTCACCACTTTAACCATTTTAAAGGGAACAATTAAGTGGCATTTAGTACATTCACAAGGCTGTGCAACCATCACTTCTATCCAACGTCAGAACATTTTCATCACCCCAAAAGGAAACCCTGTCCCTGTTAGCAGTCACTCCTCACACTCCCTTCCCCAGCCCTAAACCACCCCCAATCTGCTTTCTATCTCTATAGATTTGCCTGTTCTGGATATTTTATATAAATGGAATCAGACAATCTGTGGCCTATTGTGTCTGGCTTCTGTCCATTATCATGCTGTTTTCTAGAGTCGTCATTCCTTTTTATGGCCAAATAATACTCCATTGTGTGGCTGGACCGTGTTCTGTTTATCTGTTCACCTGCTGATGGACATCTGGGTTGTTCCCACTTTCTTATCCCCATTTAAAGACAAGAGAACTGAGGCTAAACCAGCCACCTGCCCAAGGTCAACACCGGCCACTGACCCATCATTTCCACGTTTAGGTATATGAAGATAAATGTGAACACATGTCCACACAGAGACCTGTGCATGAAGCGTCATTCATAATAACCTGGAGTGGAAACGATCCAAATATCCATCCACAGGAGATGCGTAAACACACTGTGGTGTCATCAGGTGACAGAATACGACTCATCAATGAAAAGGAAAGAACTGATTCACACAGCAACTGGGAAGAGTCTCAAAAACATGCTGAGTGAAAGAAGCCACGCACAGGACTATGAGATGTATGACTCCATTTGTATGAAATTCTAGGCAAAACGGCAGGGCCAGAGAACAGATCAGAGGGTTTCAGGGCCCGGGGTGGAGATTGGCTGGGTAGGGGCATGAGGGAAGATTCTGGAGTGATGGAAGTATTATTTTGATTGGGACGGTGGCTACGAGGGTGCATACATGTGTCAAAATCACTTATAATGGATGCATTTTATTGCATAAATTATGTCTCAGTTTCCCAGCCTCACATGCCCCCATCACCAGGCCCCAGCTCTCTAGACCACAGGCACACTTATTCCTCTTGGTGCCTGAGTTTGCAGCATCTCTGAGTCCTGCCAGTGCTTGGCAACAGCAGGCTCACTGCAAAGCCTGGGTGTCCCTGACTGAGGTCTACGGGCTCCCTACAGAGGGGCAGAGCCGGGGTCTGGGAGAAGCTGCATTCAGAACCCAAGCCTAAGGCCACGAGGCTAACTACTGCCCTTGCTGGTACGAGTATCCAGGTCCCAAGCAGACCCTGCAGTCTGGCCACCAGCTCTCTTTTCCCTGGCAGTACAGATACCTCTAGTGCCAGGGTCCACATGGCTGGGCAAGGTCAGCATGGGGGCACCTTCCAAGGTCAGACGGGCCCTCATCTTGGTCATCAATTTTCTCCCGCAGTTCTGTGGCCACCTCTTGAGTTGGCCACTCTCTCTCTCTACCTTGCAGATAAGGAAACCGAGGCTCAGAGAGGTGATGTCTCTTGCCCTGGGTCTCACGCCAGGTGGATGGAGGCTCCAGGACTCAAACGCAGGCTGCCGGTGGCTGCCCCGAGCGCGTGTCCAGCACTTAGGCTTCCTCGCTGCACAGAGCATCCCTTGAGTGAGTACGGGTCAAAACGCAAGATGCTGATATTGGGATGTGTGACACCAGGCATCTGGGTGGCCTCTCCCTGCACAGCAGGAAGCTGGGGGATAGGGGACCTCTGGGTCATGGTGGCAGGATGGCCCCGGAGTCTGCTCCTGCTGCTCCCACAAGAAGAGACTGATGTAGGGCAATGAGGGTGGCAGGTTGGGAGGGCCAGGGGTCTGCAGGGGGACGCCAGGGTGACAGTGTCTGTGTCTGTGTGTGCACATCACCCTCTGTATCTTTGTCTGTCTCTCCGTGTCTGTCTCTCTGCATATCTGTGTGTCTCTGACTCTGTCTCTCTGAGTCTCTCTGTGTCTCTGTCTTTGTGTGCTCTTCTGTGTGTCTGTCTCTATCTCTGACCCTCTATGTGTGACTCTCTGTATCTCTGTCCCTCTGTCTCTGTGCAGTCAGAACCACAGCGTCCCCTCCCCACCTCTCGGCTCCTGATCAGCTGGGTGGGAAAAAAGCCCCTCTCAGGGCTGGATCGAATGAGGGCAATGGCCAGGTCTGACCAGGGTGGCTGATTCTCGGGCCTTTGTGGCGCTATGGCAGCAGGAAACGCATTCAGCCCTGGAGGCCTGGGCGGGGCAGGCCTTTCCTGGGACAAGCACTGCCAGCTCCCCGCCCCCAGGCAGCTGGCCCGGCTTTCTGTGTCTAAGCTGACAGGATAAACGCCGGGAGGAGGCCCCTGCCTCCCTCCTTCATCCAAGCTCCCAGCTTTGCATGCCCCCGGGGTTCTACAGGAGTCAAGGGAGAGGGTCCTCGAGGACAGGGAGGGGGGTGAGGGTGGGTCCCAGCCCATCTCAATGCTTCCTGGGCTCCTGCCAGGGCCCCTAGCCATCACCACTCCCTGTGTGCACCTCTGGGCCCCAGCTTGGATGAGCCACTGGGGAGCCCCTAACAGCTTTGAGGGTGGAGGCCACTAGTGGGACCCAGGAAGTCAGAGCCCCCAGGACAAGGCTGGCCTGAGCTGGCCTCCGAAGCTGCCAGCCCACCCAGAATGGCCATCTATAAGTGTCTGTCAAAGAGACAAGCAGCCCAGTGGGTGAAATGTGGCTTTGCAGTCAGCCAACCTAGGGTCACAGCCCAGCTCCCCCACGTTATTTACAGGATGTCTCCAAGTTCAAGGTCACTATCTCCAGGTGGAGGTAAGAGCCCCAAACCCACAGGGTGGGCAGGAAAGCTGAGACCACAGTGAGGGCCCCATTCCTGGTGCAGATGTCTTTAATCACGTCAGCTTGTCCCTGCCCACGGCCACCTCAACTAGCCAAAGTGGTGATCTGCTGGGAACGTTTGCTCCTTAATGTGAGTACAAGAATGCACTCGAGGTTTTGCAGGGGTTTGTCACAAAATGTTCTTCCAATGGATACTCGTAAAAATCAGCATGTATTGACGAGCTGCAGTGTGTCCGGGCCCCGCAGGCTCCTGAGAGCCCACCAACGGCAGGCAGTTCCTGTCCTGGAACCGGCACAGAAATGACGCCCCACGTGGATGCCTAGGCTGGTGTGAGAAAGGTGCATGGTGGCAGAAGGAAAGGTCCAGTTCTGCCCACGGCATTGGCCAGGGCTGGCTTCCTGGAGGAGGGCTCTGTTGGGGTACAGGCCTCGTGAAGTGGGTAGGGCAGGAGGAGACGTGCTGTACCTGTGGCTCCATCCCCGCCCACAGGCCCCTCCCTGCCTCTGATGGATCAGAAGCTGTGTGTCTCCTGAGCCTTAGCAGTGGCCTGACTCCAGGGTCCTGGCAGCTGGCAGGGCAACAGCTGGGTCCCAGCCCAGGGGACAGGCCCCAACACGTTCCCTTCCAGGGCGGAGGCAATTCAGAAAGGAGGGCGGTGAGCCAGGGGCAGCCAGCTGAGGACCAGCCTGACAGGGTCCGAGTCTGGGCTTGGCCTGGGCGTGCTGGCAAAGGGTCCGACCGTCCATTTTCTCAATAAAGCTGGTGAGTGACGTTCAAGGTTGTTATGAGCATAACATAAAACCACGTGATTCTGAAGCTGACTAACAGGATGTGACCCACAGCACATCCCTGAAATGACCTCCTCTCACCCACCAGCTACAAGAGGTTGGTGCTGTTACCATTCTTCCCATTTCACAGATGAGGAAGCTGAGGCTCAGAGGGCTTCCCACATTCTTTCTGGTCGTCAGCAGCAGGCTGGGAAGCTTGGGCATCGTCTTCTCGCTGGAAGTGTAGGACCCTGGAGGCCTCATTTCTGCAGCTGGCAGGGAGCCCACTTAAGAATCTGGGAATCAATGAGCAAACCAATGAATAGTTAAGCTGTGCCATCCCAGGCAAGCCCCTTCACCTCTCTGGGGTCGCATTTTTGTATCTGTTAGGTAAAGGGTGGGTACATCCAGCTCCGAAAAGCTTTCCAAGCCAAACTCCAGGAACCAGTGAAGAAGGCAGGCCAGAGCCTGCACAGGGGGACTTTCCAAGCTCCCTGGTCATTTTTAGCTTCCCTCCCTGGGGACAAGTGACCCCGCACTCGTTCCTCAGGCCCCTCCCGCTCTCGGCAAGTTCTTTTTCTGGCTACATGAACTCAGGCCTCAAGCACAGCCAAAGTTAAACTCAAGAGGGCTGGACACGTGGCTCGGGTGGGGAGCAGAGCAGATGGCAGGCCACCTGTTGAAGGGGTGGCTGCAAATCAGAGACGGCCACCAGCGGCACCCCTGCCGCCACCCATTCTCCTGCTGCCGCTTTTCTGCTCCTGCTGGGCCCCCGAGGTGTCTGCAGTGGGGGTTCTGGGTCTGGAGGCTCTCACAGGGGGTGGGGCAAGCTGAAGACATCCTCTTCAGAGCCGGGTTCTCAAAGGCCACGGCGTGGAAGCAGTGGTAGGGACTCTAAGCAGACCAAGAGCGTCTCATCTGTGCTGCCCCTGAGTTTCCTGACACCCCTGTCCCACTGCTGCCCACCCCCCTGCAAGGGGTCATTCATCAAGTCTTTGGGTATTTAGAAATTTAAAAACTTCTGTTTTTTTTAAAAAAAAAATCAGATGAGCAGTATACATTCATGGTTCAAGTTAAAAAGCTTTGAAAATATCCACAGGCAAAGAGAAAAAAACCGCCATCTGAATTCCCAGGTAGGGAGACCTAATGTCAGTCTTCCCATCTTCTTTCTATAGATACGGACATAATTTTTTTTAACTGTTCTTTGACTTCACAATAGAGGGTTAACCTCCTTCTAGGTGAGCTCCTAGGTGACCACAGCATGACTTTTTTCTCACAGCATTATTTGGATGTCCACATCTATTAAACAGGGCTCAGTCCCACATCTGCAATTCCAAAAACGCAAAAGCTCAACAAAACCAAGAATTTGTGTGACTTGTCTGGCCGCATAAATCTGCCCTGAACTGACAGGAGGCTATTTACAGCCTCCGTTTTCCCCACTCAGCCTAAAGAGCCCCTCACTTTGCTACAGAAATATCAGCGTTTGATGAAGGGTGCCACCTAGACCCTGCCGGGGTGCCGTGTGATATTGGGCGTAGGTAGCGCTTTATAGTTCTAAAATGCACAAAATTTCCAATTCCGAAACTCCTTTGGTGTGGCAGAGGTATAGTGGATTTTAACTGAGTAGAAAGACGTGTCCAGGGCTCACATTTGCTGGCTGTTTCCTGCTAGTGTTTTGTGTCTAATGCTCACGTCAACACTGAGAGAGAGTCTATCCCGTTCGCAGATGGAGAACTGCGGCTCGGGAGGTTCCGCTCATGAGTGACAGTCAAGACTGAACCCAGGACTCTGGCTGCCGAGCTCAAGCACGTGCTGTTGGACCTTTCTGCCCCTTTCTACTATTACCTGAGATAGTCTATGTCCCCAACATCAGTGTTTTCCAAACCGTGGTCCATGGACCACCAACCTCAGAATCCCTGGATGCTCATTAAAACCATGCAGACTTCCAGGCCCCCCTCAAGCCTGCCAGCCCATTATCTCTGGGGTGCCTCAGGCATCGGCTTGTTAAACAAGCTCATGGTGATTCTGGGGCCCATTAAGTTTGAGAGCCTCTGCGCCGTGCCCTGTGACTGGGGCGGGTAGCCATGCTGCCCCCACTCCTGCTGGACTTGTGCTGGGGGCTCCAGGATCTCATTTTTTGTCACTGCCCCTGCTGCCAGCAGCATGTCAACCCCAACTGCCAACTCAGGAACCCCACATCTCTGAAGCAGCCACACGGCTGTCAGGCACACCCTGCTGGATTCAAAGCCATGGCTGTGAATGGGCTCTCCAAACCAAAGTCATTAATCTTGACTAACAAGGGAATTGCAAGTCAGTTCAGAAACTATGTTCCCTGCCCACTCCCTTCTCAGAACCTGACTTTCCTGCATATTTTCTTGGACACAGCACACAGTTCCCAAGTGAGTGCTGGCATTCCCTGTCCCTCTGCTTCTCCTCAAAATAACAGCTGTATCTTTTATCTTAATTCAGACTGCCTGCCTGTCTTCTCTCCCTGCCTTACTTTATTCCAGGAGTAAATCCTTCCTTCTTCCCATCCATCCACCCACCAACCAATCCATATCCATCCATCTTTTCTCTTTCCTTCCCTCCATCCACCTATCCACACACCCACCTATTCATCCATTCACCATCCACCCATCCATCCATCTATCCACCATCCACCCACCCATCCATCCATCCATCTGACCACACACCCACCTATCCATCCATCCATCCATCCATCCATCTGACCATCTACTCACCTATCCATCCATCCATCCGTCCACCGTCCATCCATCCACCTATCCATCTTCCATCCGTCCATCAACTCATCTATCCATTCACCCATCTACCCATCCATCCATCCATCCATCCATCCATCCAACCATCTACTCACCTATCCATCCATCCGTCCGTCCACCGTCCATCCATCCACCTATCCATCTTCCATCCGTCCATCAACTCATCTATCCATTCACCCATCTACCCCTCCATCCATCCATCCATCCATCCATCCACCCATCCACTCACTCATCCATCTACCCATCCTGGCACCAGTAGGTGCTCAATAAATTT
>NW_007735137.1:60207-70537 GCF_000696425.1 Galeopterus variegatus | reverse complement strand
CCACCCATCCACTCACTCATCCATCTACCCATCCTGGCACCAGTAGGTGCTCAATAAATTTTAGTGGAATGAATGAATGATGAGTTTCTCCAAGCAATCTATTTAGTAACCTTATGGAAAAGGAAAAAAGATTTACCCAGACAAGTGATTCTGCTGAATGAGCTCCTCCC
Organism: Galeopterus variegatus; assembly: GCF_000696425.1. Lineage (NCBI taxonomy): Eukaryota > Metazoa > Chordata > Mammalia > Dermoptera > Cynocephalidae > Galeopterus > Galeopterus variegatus. Next base: position 70,367 of record NW_007735137.1, on the reverse strand, counting down.
AGCTCTCCTGATTTATTCATTTATTCTCATTCAGTAGACATTTGTGAGTGCCCCTAAGTGCCAGGCATTATGCTAGGTTCTGGTGCTGGAGACACAGTGTTGAGCAAAAACAGATGCCTGGCCCTCACCCTCATGGAACTTGCAAATCTGAGGGGGAGACAGATGTTAATCAAGTAGCCACACTCATGAATTCATAATTATAAACAGCAATAAATGCTCAAGAGGAAAAGAAATCTCCCAGCATATCACAGAGGATCCCGAGCCAGGCCTAGGGGTTAGGGAGGGCTCCTGGGAGGTCTGAACACTCACCAGGAGCCAAAGGATGATCCCAGCGCTGGTCAGGAAAAGGGCACCTGAGCCAGGTGGGTCAAGAGCGGGAATTAATAAAGAGAAGTGGTTACCAAAGTGATGACGTGGCTGAGAGAGCAAACAGGGAGTGAGTCAGACTCGAGATTAAGAACTGCAGGAAGCTGCTGTCACCTCTAGGCTGGAGGGACGAAGGAAGAAGACAGTCACTGGCGCTGCTGCTGGAACCACAGAGGAGATGCGGCCACTTACAGAGAGACAGAGGGAGGCTTCTCCCTCCTCCTGCCGTCCAGTGTCCCTCCAGTGCCTCCCGTTGGCTGTCCCTGATGGGCAGGCAGAGGTGAGGGAGCCTGGGAAGTGTAGTTTGGAGGGTCGGCCTGCAGAGCGGGAGAAAGGTGAGGAACGGCATATGCCCGGCACAGGCGGGAACTAATCAGGCACAGAGGGGAGGGCAGCAAGTTCCAGGCGGTGGAAACAGCACGTGGAAAGACCCCACGGGGCAGTGTGTACAGTGCCTCTTGGGAAGCCCAAGGCACCAGAGGGCACAAGAAGGCAGGAGGCACTAGGGTCTCCTGGAGACATGGGCAGAGGGCAGCAAACAGGGAGTCTGTCTGCTCTTTAATCTGAGAGCTACGAAACCTGAGAAGGATTTTAAGCAAGAGGGAGACCATGGCCAGATTTGTGCTTTTGAAAAGACCATGTGGCTGCTGGGTGGACAGATGTAAGGGGCCCCAGAGGGGAAGCAGGTAGGAGGCCAGGGCTGCTCTGCCAAACCCACCTCCCAAATCCTCAGCTTCAGCGCATGCCAGGGGCTCTCCGCTTACCCCACCCTCTGGCCTCAAACACCCACAGCAGGAGGAAAGCTCCAGCTTCTTATAAGGAGACATCCTCTTCCTTGATCATCTGCTTTCCCCCCAAGATGAGGCCCCTGCTCAGCCCACCCCACCCACCCTTCACCCTCCACTAAGCCCCCAGCTGCCCACAGCCTGGGCCTGACTGCCAGCCACTGTGGCACCTGTCTATGGCTGTTTTACACTTCTCTGGCGGCTCAGCTTTCAGGTATGATAAATATTAATGGCCATGCAGGGTCGAAAGGGGTCCCACTGAGAGATAGTCTTTCTGGAAGGTGCCCAGCAGAGTCCCTGCCCCTCATTGTCCTACCCCTCCCACTCGGGGGTGATCCCGGGAGCCCCAAGACATCAGACTTTCTCTGGTCCTCCCTTAGGGCCAGAGCTAGTCCTTACTTGAGCCAAACCTCGGGGTCTCTAGGAAGAAATGGAGTCAGGAAGAAGTTCTCAATGACTGAGTGGGGGCACCTTGGCCTTATAACCACAAGTCACCATTTTCCAAAGGGGTGGGAAGAACTTTAGCTGGGAGTCAGGAAAGCCAAGTTCTGGTAGATCCTTTGTGTGACCTTGGATGAGGCAGGGTGGCCTGGGCCTTGGATCCCCCACCTCTCAAATGAAGAGGGTGGGCTGGAGCACGTCCAATGTCTCAACTCTCTCAAAAATGTAGACTTCAGAAGGCATATGCTTCTGCAAGGCCTGAGCGGTTTCAGGAGTCACAGGGGTGGGGTATGGATGAACCCCTGAGCGGCGCCTGTCATGGGCACAGCACTCTTGCATTCGGCAGTGTCTGTCTCCTAATGACAAAGGAGGGAGGGAGGCATGGTTATTCTCCACACTCACATGCACTAGGGAGATGGGGATTAAAAGTGCATCCACTTGCTCAGATCCATGCAGAGAAAAAATGGCAGGGTTGGATGTCCACCTGGATTTTGAAATCCATAGGCAAAGTTGTGCAGTACTCAGAGTATGGGCTCTGAAGCCAGACTGCCTGGGTTGGAATCCCAGCTCTCAGTCAGAAGCTGTGTGATGTTGGGCAAGTAGCTTAGCCTCTCTGTGCTTCAGTTTCTTCCTCCTTAATGTGGAAATAATACTAGCGCACCTACCTCATCAGGCATTGAAATGATTAAATGGGATGATGTGTGCAGATGGGGAACAGAGCTCAGCTAGCTAAGGGTTTGGGACCGCTGTACCAATGAGGCCGCATTCTAAGACGCACAAGCGTGCCACAGCACCCTGGAAGAAATACGCATGGAAGCCCGGAGAGGTGTGGTCAGGACCCAAAGTGGTGTGTCAGCCGGGAACTGTAAGTCACTTCCTGGTGATTTCTGTCCTCCAGAGAACTGGAATGTTCTAAATCATTCTAAGACCAGGGCATATGAGAATTAAAAAATGTGCTTCCCCTTTCAGAGCAAGCCATGCCTAAGTATTTCTGGCCTGTGGAAGGAACACAGTTTCAGAGCCAGGGGAGAAAAACCACGTGTACAGGCCACCAAGCCCTTTTCCTCTGCAGCCTGTATGGGCTGCATCCAGGCTGCTCAGGCAGGTGGGGGGGCTCTGCAGGGAGACGGCCTGCAGGGTGGGACTAGTGGGTGGGCAGCTGAGGGAGAGCTCAGGAAGAGCCGAGTCTGGGAACTAGGGAACCTTGGGAATTCCACCAGCCAGCACGAACGTGATTTAAAACATCTTAGTATGCGTTGTCAAACATATACCTACCCCACGGTTAGCAATTCTACTCCTCAGGTATCTACCCAACAGAAATGCATTCTGTGTTTTTGACAAGAGACATGGACTAGAATGTTCTGAAAAACACTACTCATGTTAGCCCCAAATGGAAACTACCCAAGAGCCCACCAACAGTGGAATGGATAAATAAATTATGGCATATTCATCAACGGACTACTACACAGCAATAAAAAAGAATAAAGTACTGCTACGTGCGAAAACATGGAAGACTTTCATAGACACAATGTAGAGCAAAAAGCCAGACCCAAAGACTACATATGATATACTTCTACTTACAGACAACACAAAAGCATTCTGTGCCAATCCATGTGACAACATGCATAAGCCTTGAAAATATTATGCTAAGTGAAAGAAGCCAGTCACAAAAGACCTTGTGTTGTATGACCCCATATATAGGAAATGTCCAGAAGCAGCAAATCTATAGAGACAGAAAGTAGATTAGTGTTGCCAGGAGGTGGGGTGGGGGGTGGCTGGAAGGATTGGGGGCTGTTGGTTAAGGGGTATGAGGTTTCTTTTGGGGTGATGAAAATGTTCTAAAATTGATTGTGGTGATGGTTGCAAAACTCTGTAAATATACTAAAAGCCATTGAATTATACACTTTAAATGGATGGATTGTGTGGTATGTGAATTGAATCTCAATAAAGCTGCTAAAAAATAAAGGAGTCTGGTGTTAGAAGTCAGGAAGCCTGGAGTCCTGTTGTAAGTTGTTACCCTTGGGGGAGCGGGGGAGGGTCTGGAGGGGGGCTTCTGGGAGGCTGAACGTGCCTTATTTCTGGGTGCTGGTTTCACAGATGTGTTCAATTTATGAAAATTCAGCAAGCTGTACACATATGGTGATGCACACTTTTCTGTAGGGAGGTGACACTTCAATAAAAGGTTTTCAAAAAAACGACACCCCAATTTGGTGTTAGACACACGCTTCAGTCCCACTTTATGTCCAGCAACAACCTACCAACCGCATAAATAAAAGACCAAGGATGACAGGCTGGCAGCTGGGTTTAGAATATACCTCAGTGACTCAGAGAAACAGCTGGAAAGAATTGTTGCTGTGATGTCCCAGCCCTCCTGTTACCCAGCGCCAAGGACCTTCCACAGCCCATTGAGCAGTTCTAGTACTGAGAGCTCAGGAAATCTGGGCTTGGGAAACGTGACTCAGAGAAACAGCTGGAAAGAATTGTTGCTGTGATGTCCCAGCCCTCCTGTTACCCAGTGCCAAGCACCTTCCACAGCCCATTGAGCAGTTCTAGTACTGAGAGCTCAGGAAATCTGGGCTTGGGAAACCTGCGGCAGTCCCTGGTGAAGCCATAGACAGGACTCGATGGCGTTCAGCAAGCCCTGACCACTGGCCTCCTCAGCAGGACCCATCAAGGGACAAGGACACCTCTATTGTGAAGGAGGCCAGGAATCAAGCACACTGCAGCATGGATTAGAGCAAGGCACTTGGGCCAGATTGCCTGGGTTTGAATCCAGCTCTGGTACTTTGCAGCTCTGTGACTTTGGGGACCCGGGTTCACCATTCCAAGCCTCAGTGTCCCCATCGGTAAAACTGCATAACAACAGCACCTATTTTTTAGGCTGTTGTGAGACCTATGTGAGATAGCTGTATCAGCTCTGAACACAGCACCTGGCGTTCAGTAACCATCCAGGAAATGTTAGGTATTCTCATTACGAATGGAGGATGCAAACTGGTTTGTACTGAGCACCTACTGCATGCCAGGCATCCTTAAGGCAGTTCAAAGTTGCTCTTGCTACCTCTACTTTTGTTCCTGCCCCCCTCCTCTCCCATGCCCTACCTTCTCCAGAAACCTCTGTGGCTTGGGAACTAACCACATAAATGATTGCTTTGGATTTTGTGCTGCAAATCAGGGGTCTGTTGAGAAGCCAGTGGCAAGGGAGTCTTTGAGTACACCCAAGATTTATGTGGAGTGTCTGTCCCATCATCCCAGTGGCGGGTCAACACTGGCGATCATTTATCAAAAGGGTTTTACGAGGTTCTGAAGTTCATGGCAATATCCTTGGATTGCAAGATGGTGAGGGTCGGGAGGGGGATGGTGTCTCGGAGGTGGAGACTGGGCTGTTCTCTCCCAGATTCTTTGTCAGGTTAAGGAGAGCAAGGCAGGGTTTTAGGGCACCTGGTTTTGCTCTGAGAATCTGTAACCCATGCTTGGACCCTTAATTGTGTAACAAAAGCTGTGTTTTTGTTTTGTTTTGTTTTGTTTTGTTTGTTTTAATAAAACACTTTGCAGCTTACAAAATGCATCTGCCCAAGTTGTCTCAGGCCCCAGAGATGGAAAGATGTCCACACACTTCCACTCTCTGAAGCTCCTGTATTTAAAAAAGCAATGGGATGCTGAAACGGGGTTACCACGCATGCTATATATGTTTCATGTTTGTTTAACAAACAAGCACACTTAGTGCATACAAAATGCAACAAAATTTCACCAGCAGTCCCTGCAGCTGGCAGCTTATCCTGGTTCCAGGGATTGTGTCCTGGAGCAAGTCCTTGCTTCTTGGGGACTCAGTTTCCACATATCTGAAACAGACATAATGTTTCCCATCATGCCCCCATGTACTGCTTTGTCATATGATCTAATGGATGTGCGATGGTTCATAAACCCAAGGCCTCCATAAATACCAGGGACTTTTTTTTATTGTTAATAGTTACATTCTTTCCCTCTGAGAAGGAGGATATAATTTTGCCAGTGGCCTGCCATGTTTGAAGCTCTTTCTGAGGACAGCAAAAAAATGCTTGCTTCATTTCTAGGCAAAAAGGAGAAAAGAAAAAAAAAAAAAGAAAGAAAGAAAAAATAGGGCAGTCAGATGATAAATTTTGTTTTTCTGGTCCCCAGAGAGCCAGAGGCCAAACACACAGCACACATTGCCTCTAAAAGAGGAAGAATGGACCAGCCTGAGAAGGTAACTGGGCCCTGGGGGGGAGGCCGGAGGCGCAGATGCAGTTATAGGGAGGAGGGACAGAGCAAAGGCCCCCAGGAGAAGGGAAGTCAGGTTGCAGGGTCAGAGTTAGCTGGGGGCACGTGGAAGAGTTGAATCTTGATTGCTGGCACTCGGGAGGAATGAAGGATGGGGTGGTGAAAGCTGGCTGCAGCAGCTGGGCAATCCTGGGACTTAAAAGGCACATGAGGTTTTGGATGGAGTCTGGCATCCTTGGTTCAAGTCCTGATCGGTCCCCAACCACGTTTCTGGCCTTGTGAACTGGTGAGCAGCTCAAGGCAAGTCAGCTCAGACACAGGGACCAATGCATGACAGAATGCATGGTAAGAGCTTGGAGGCTGGGCACGAGCTGTCTCAGGCAAGGCGAGGGCAGATCCTGTGGTTTCTGGGCTAAGATAACCCTACAGGTAGCTGCACATCTGAGATGTGCCCAGATGTTCCATGCTGATGGCCTCCTGGTCTCTTGCAGAACTGAGGTGGGCATTTTCTACCCTGCTCCCGATGCTGGGTCTGTCTATGGAAATTTATCAATATTTTTCAAGTGCTAGGATTGAAAGATGGACAGGGCCATGCATGGTCTGGAGGGAGCCTGGCACCTTCTTTCCAGCTACAGGGAGGTTTGTATAGCTTGGAGGGAAGCCAGGAGGGGGCTCTGCTGGGGACAGTGAGGCTGTGGCTCCAGCAGCTCTTGGCAGGGATGTTTGGATGGCTGGGTCCAGTCTGGGCCTTTTGCACATTTCTGTTAGAAACAGGTACTTCAAGTCTACTTTGGCATGCAAAGTTCATACCAATGTATCTTGGCATTTCTCATCTTGGCACAAACTCGTCCTGTTTTGTGTTCAGACAGGGACCTATCATGACCTCAGTTTCCTTAAGTGTGAAACTGTGGACACATGTGAGGGGAGGGTAGGTGAGACTCTCTAGGCTGTTCCTGTCCTAACAAGCTAGTGCGTTAGGATTTAGGAAAAGCAAATCTTAACAGCTAGAAAAGCCAGGGGCTTATAGAAGCACGCTGCCTGGAAGCCCATCCCAGATCCACTATGCTGGGGAACCTGGGGCCAATTATTTCCTTCCCCTGTGCCTCAGTCTTCTCCCCTGCAAACTGGGGATCTATCTGCCTATCTATTTTTAGAACCTACCTCAGTGGCGTATAAAGGTTCAGTGAGTTGGCACTTGTAAGGCACAGATCCCAGTGTGTGGTTAACATTCAACCACTGTGTGCCAACGCCACTGTTATTTCTATGCTCAGAGAGTGTGCCTTACTGGGTGGCCTCAGTTCATACTACCCCAACCCTATGGAGTGTGCCATGTTACTATCCCTGTTTTACAGATGGGGACCAAGGCTCAGAAAGGTAAAGTAGCAGGCCAAGGCAACACAGTTAGTAAATGGCAGAGCTGTGATGTTAATCTGGTGTGTTAAGCTATGCCAGTGTTCCCGACCCCATGTCATCCACCACAGATGACCAATCATTGTCACCTGCCTTCCTCCTTCCCTGATCTGTGTCCACCTGCATCCTAGCTCCCAAGGAGTGCCGGGGACTTTACTAAGTCACTGGATCATTGAAGGAAGCAAACAGATCCAGGTGAACACCTCCTACTCCTGGCCCACTTTACATGCACGCACAGGCACACGTAAATGCACATACAGATATTCACATACACGCACGCAAACATGAATGTATGCATGCACACACATGAAAACCCCACACGCATGTATATACACACTCTAACAAATGCATACACACACGTACACACACATGCGCTAACAATTCTCCTGGAGGATTCCAGCTTAGCCAAGAAAACCCCATGTCCGTTTTTGCCCCATTGCTCATGTGGCCCTTCTCCCTCAGACTCTGTGCATGAGCTCATCACAGTGGCCCCCTCACCCTGGAGTGCAGACAGACAGCAGCAGAACCTCCTCAACCACTGGATAGAGCCAGGAAGGGTCAACTCACATACACAGTTGACTACAACACGCCAGACCCCATACCCCAGACATTGCTCCCTCTACCTCATTTTTTTTTTTTTTTTGGCAGCTGTCGACATGGGTATTGAACCCTGGACCTTGGTATTATCAGCACCACGCTCTAGTCAACTGAACTAACCAGCCAGCCCCTCTACCTCATTTGATCCACACACACAAATCCCATGGGATAGTGATCACCATCCCATCGTACAGGGCAGGAAACAGGCTTGGTGAGCTAAAAGATCTTTCCAAGGCTCACACAGGTGGCAAGGAATGGAATGGGATTGGGACCCAGGTATGTGGGACCCAGGCACGGAGCCTGGGGGAGGGGGTTGGGAGAGGGGGTAGAAGGTAACAGTAGACAGAAAAATAAAGTCAACAACAAACTATGCCAAGGAGCTGAAGCAGAGAACAGCAGCAGAGGATCTACTCTAAAGGAGAAGACAGACAACACTGCAGCCAAGACCATAAAGATGAGCCTAGTGGGCTTGGCAAAGAGAGCCTGGAGAAACATTTGAAACAGAAGGGACAGCCTGTGCCAAGTCCTAAGGGACTCACGTCTAACTCCACAGCAGATCTGGATTTCCTAAGCCAGGAATTGTTTTGCCAGCAACCTCTTGGTCTGTGCAAGGACACAATTAAACAGACTTTACCCTTAAAAGTTTCCCTAATCAGTCCGCCTCCTCTCACCAGGTATTAAAAATGCCAGGAGCCAGGAAGCCCCAGCCCTGCCCCCAACATTCCTTTGGGACAGTTTTGCTGATACAGCGTTTTTCGGGGCCTGGGTGAAGGCCTGAAGTCCCACATCTCTGGTAGTGATGACTTTCCCATTAACCCCTGGATTGTGAGCCCTAAAATATCCACAAGAGATTCCTAAGACATGGCTTTTTTCCCTTCTTACATTTTTTTTTTTAAAAAAGATGACCAGTAAGGGGATCTTAACCCTTGACTTGGTGTTGTCAGCACCACGCTCAGCCAGCGAGCAAACCGGCCATCCCTATATGGGATCCGAACCCGGGGCCTTGGTGTTATCAGCACCGCACTCTCCCGAGTGAGCCACGGGCCGGCCCCTACATTTTTTTTTAATAATGTGTACCACTCTGCCATGCCAAGAAGCAGCCCAGTTTTATTGACCTGTCAGTGCCTCAGAGGCTGAAGAGGCCCACCGGGCACCTCTGTCTCCAGGCCAACTCTGGGTGCCTGCTGGCAGGTCAGGACACCTGTAAACTGCTCAGAAATCAGAGACTCATACAATTTCAAAGCTGGAAGGGGTGTCATTTCACAGATGGGAAATGTGAGGTCCAGAGAATCCTGGATTTGCCCAAGGCCTCCCAGCCCGAGCCACAGCAGCAGGGAGGACTGAGGGTCGTGACTTTGTCTCCACCCTGGACAGTTTCCATCAGCAGAAGGGTGATGTGGATCAGATGTTTGTCCAGCGAAGCTGCACACTCCTGTGGTGAGAACAGGCGCCTGGAGTCCAACCGCCCGGGTCCGAATCCACTCGGCCACGTCTGTGAAATAACAACAGCTCAGTGCCGCTTCTTTCCCATCTGTAAAATGGGGCTGATCACAGCATTTAACCCAGAGAACTACTGGGAGAAGTAACTGAGCTGATGTATATGAAGTGCTTAGAACAGCGCCTGGCACGCTATAGGTCTGTTTGTGAAATAAATACAATGTGTCTGTATACATGTATAAGTCCTATATGGAAACGGTTAATCCCCTGCTGCAATTCCTGTTTAACAAGAGGAGGAAAGGGACCAGAGAGGCTGAGTCACTTGCCTTGGGACACACAGGACTCTTTCTTTCTACCTCTGCTGGCGACCCGGTGGCCCCTGGCCAGTATGGGGAGGGACAGGGCAGGCCCAGGACTTTGTCCCCAGGACGATGCTTTAGACGGGACAGCTCCTCTTCCCTCCAGCTCCAAAATTAGAAAACTTGGGTCCTGAAAGGTACTCCCAACCCAGGGCTGCTCGGGGCTGTGCGTGGCTCTCACTTGGTCCCCAGGACCACCCTGAGCGAAACCGGCAGGATGCCCGCCTCCTCCTGGGCCGAGCCGGCTTTCCCGAGCCCGCCTTCCTCGGCAGGCTCCTCGGTCTCCAGGGGCGCCGCGGCGTCCTTACCTGGCTCCTCCCGCGTCCTGCTTGACCTTTACTTAAAGACCAGCTCTAGCGGCTGATGGGTTTCGGCGGGTCCCTGAGGAGACCCTTCAGACGGCTTGAGCCGGGCGCGCTGGAGAGAGAGCTCCTAATTGGGGCCATGAATCATCGCGCGCGGCTGCGGGCTGGACACAAAATAGATAGAGCCCGCGAGCTATTGTGCGCAGTTTGGGACGCGGGCGGGG
>NW_007735137.1:52158-59207 GCF_000696425.1 Galeopterus variegatus | reverse complement strand
GCGCGGCGACCGAGGACACTCGAGACTCGGAGCTGTCGGAGTTGTCGGACACCGACCCGCTGTCCGAGCCCGACCCAGCCGCGCGCGACGCTGCCAGTCCCCACCAGGACGGGGCGCCAGCGCCGCAGGTCACCCCGGGGCCAGGGCCTCGCGGGGGCCGCTGCCAGGAGTGGAGGCCGGCGCTGGGACCCCCTCCGGGACAGGGCGCGGAGCCCCCGGCTCAGGGCGATGAGGACGAGGGGGTCCCCTCGAAGCTCCTCGCGGACCGGGAGCCCAGGACCGGCATTAGGCGCCGGCGCAAGGGGATTGGGAGGCATTGGGTCCCCGAGGCCCGGGCCAGCGTCCTGAGGGGCATTCAGGCCTCTTGGCAAGGCCCTCCTGTCAAAGCAGCCCCTGCAGTTGACGTGAAAGGAACCCCCTCGGGCAGAACCACCAAGTCCCGGGAGAGCAGGCCGCTGGGGGAGACACTCGGGGGCTACTGCACATCCGAGGACAGTGACGTCAACATCACCAGCGAGGAAGAGGACCACAAGGAGCAGCCCTTCCCAGGCCCCGGTGGCCCCAAAGAGAAGGAAAACGGTGGCCGTGTCCCCCGGGCCACCCCGGAGCACCGGGCAGTGCCACCAGAGAGCCTTTGCTGCTACATCTGTGGTTCGGCGCTATCCCCCGCGTCGCAGCACCAGATCCACGTGCAGAAGCAGGAGAAGCTGGCCCAGGCCCCGTTCTTCCCCTTCCTGTGGCTGCACAGCCCGCCCCCTGGGGCACAGCCCATCAGCGAGGGCGGCAGCACCCTGGTGTGCCCCTGCTGCTTCTCCTCCCTCATGCAGCAGTGGCAGAGCTTCGAGCTGGCCAAGGTGCCCGTTCTGCAGCGGCTCTACGTGGTGCCCTTGAACAGCCACGCTCCTGGCATGGCCTCCAAGGGCAGGAGGCTCCCCAGGGAGGAGGGTCCGCCCACCACGGGCCTGCGAGAGGCCTGCTACCTCTGTGGGGAGGACTGTACCCAGGATTCCCGGGCAGTGCCCTCCAGGATCCTCAATGGCAACGCCAGGAGCACCATGCACTTCCCCTTCCTCAGCCTCCTGCCCTGCCCCCCCAACGCCCGGGGCCCCAACAAGTGCTGCGAGGTGCGCAGCTGCCCCAAGTGTTTCAGCGTCCTGGAGGACGTCTGGGCCCTGTACAGGGCCAGCCAGAACCAGGAGCTCATCACCTCCGTGCAGGGCTTTCTGGGCAGGTACCACCAGGCTTTCTCTGCCTCCGACACTGCCCTCTGTGAGCTTCCTGTGTCGGCCCAGGGTGGCCCGGCGTCTGTTTGCTACATCTGCGGGGCTGAGCTGGGCCCTGGGAAGGAGTACCAGCTCAACGTGAACCCCGCCAGCCGCCTGGGCGAGAAAGAGCCCTTCTTCCCCTTCCTCACCGTTTACCCGCCCGCCCCGCGCGCCAGGCCTGCGGATGCCACCGGCCTGGTGGCCACCTGTGTGCTCTGCTACCATGACCTGCTGGGCCAGTGGCTGCAGCACGAGGCCCGTGGCGCCCACCACGCTGTCAGTGCCTGGTCCCGGCAGTACCAGGTGGAGACGTTCGTGTGCTTCTTCTGCCAGCAGGAAAAGAAACGGTGTCTTGGGCTGAAGTCCGTGCGGGTGGCCCGACTGCCCTTGTTCCTGTATACCCTGCGAGCGAGCCACAGCCTGCTGGTGGATGACGGGCAGCAGCTGATCATCGGCGCCTGTGTGGAGTGTGGGACCCTGGTGTGTGCGGGCCAAGGGCTCACCCGCCAGGGACCCTTGGCCTGGAGCTCCCCGGTGGCAGCATCGACAAAGGTAAGCAGCAGTTTTCATCTCATCTTCGATCCTTCCTCTGAAGTCCGTTCAGGGAAGGGAGAGATGTTGTTAAAACTCTGAAGGAGTTTTCACTCATTCTGCATGGTGTGTTTCAGCAGGAGGTACCCTCCCTGGGTCACTGGCCAGGACTTGAAGGATATGTTAGCCTGGCTGACCTTGGAGGTGTGGAGCAGGAGGTTAGAGGAGTCAGGGGTCACAAGTGGTTTTATGGAAGAATAGGGCACTGCTGAAAACAGCAGGCATGGGCCTGAACTTGGGTGTGTTTGCAGTGGAATCTATCAAACAGAGGAAGTTCAGGGCATGTCTGTCGTCCGCCTGATAACATTGGTAATTAGTCCAGCCGTGCAGGTCACAGGGAGGTCTATGTGCTTACCCGGTTTGAAACACATCAGAGGTGGAAGTTCCTCTCCACTCTAGCTCCCACACGGCGTAGCTTTTCCAGAGTTTTCCACCCAAGTTCACACTTTTCTTTTGAGACGCTACTTGCTTAACAGCAGATGGAAACGTTTCCAGATGTGGGGGTGTGGATTTGGGGGACAGTGGCCTAAACAGACTTTTCCCCTCAGTGGGAAGAAGAGTCTTTCTTCTCTGCAAGTCAGCTGTGCAGGCAGAGGGCAGGAGGCCCGGGTTCTCCCTGTTTATAGGGCGCCTGCCTTCATGCTGCCCACCTGGGAGGAGCCAGACGGGGCTCAGTTAATTTTGGATGGTGGAGCAGGAATTGCCCTAGGTGGGTCTGGGTCTGTGAGTTGCAAACACCATCGCGGCCACCAGGGCCATGGGTCCTAATTTCTACCAAGGACAGTTAGACTGGCTCGTTTTACTCAAACACTGTAGTGGTAGCTGCTGACCAAGGGGCCGGCAGAGGGTGGTGTGGATGGGAGAGTATCCCTGTTGTGTTCAAGAATGGTTGATCTGTCCTGTTTGAAAGCTTCCTGGTCCTGCCTCCTGTGTATGCGTGTGTGTGGGATGCCAGGGTGGCGTGTTCACTTGTGGTTTCTGCATCTATGAAGTTGACCCTGCCAAGCATTTGCCCACCCCCAGGTTTCCTTCTCGACTGACATTGGTTTTGGAATTACAGGCGTCTTGGGGCTTTGGTGGGACGGCCACTCATTTTAATTGGATGAGCATGTCACCTCCCATGGCGGATGCTGAACCTCTGGCTTGCAGCATGTGGCCATGCAGCCCATGGGGCTGCCACTGGGAATCGGAAGAGCTGCAGTTCCCTTCCCAAAAGGGCCGAAACTGGGAGAAGAGGCCGGGTTTTGGAGCAGACAGGCCCTGGTTCCAATTCTTCCCTTTCTCTTGGTAGCTGAGTTCCTGCAAGTCAGTTTCTTATCCTGTGGAGTGTCAGTTTCCTTGGCTGGATGGGGGAAATATGTACTGTCCACCTTGTAGGGACATTGTGAGAATTAAATGGATCAGGGCAAATTTAAATGATCCCAGAAAGTCAAGTGCTTGGCACGTAGTGGGGCTCTCTCTTCCACGCCGATGTGTTGGGATCTTCGGGGATGACTGTGTGCGCCAGGCTTCTGATGCGCAGGCTGGTGCTGAGTTTAGGTTTGGCGATGGTGCCTCACCGGATAGACCTAGTGCTCTCCAGGACGCCGCTCAACAGTGTTTCTTGCAGCACACCCAAGCTATGGCGGGTTTTCTTAGGTGTGAGGTGTTGAAGAGATACCGACTGTGGCCCTCAACTGATAGGAACTCAAGGAAACAAAGACGCACCCCCCCCCCCGCCCTGTTCCCCCTTCACGGGAAGGTAGGGTTGAGAGTCGTCTGGTGCGGATGGAAACGCAAGCTGTGTCCACCCCCATGGGCAGTGGGAGTTTGGGAGCTCCTGGTACCAACTTTTGGCAGGTTATGTCATTTGCTCCTTACCATGGCCCTGTGAGGCCTCCTTATTCCAATTTCATAGATGAGTAAATGAGACTCAGAGAAGTCAGGTGACCTTGGTGACTGTCACACAGCCAGTAGATGGTGAGGCAGGTCTTAAACTAGGTCCTGTGGCCCCTAAGTCCACTCCATTGGATTGCCTGGAGGAGGGAGGGCTTGAGGCAAGCCTTGGAAGACGGGTTGAATTTGCTGGAAAGGGGTATAGCAGGGAAAAGGCGTAGAGGTGGGGGTGAGTTGTGCAGCTGCCGGTGAGCAGGAGGTGCCTGTGGGGAGGAGGGAAGGTGAGGTTGGAGTGAACTTGGGGTGTTGAGATTGGGAATAGGACGTTGGACTTGATGTTGAAGGCCCAGGGGAGCAATCACTTTTTCTTGAAAGAAAGTGTGGAACTGGCAGGGAAGAGATCCACTCCGGGCTGGGGGGTGGCAGCAGTCCAGGAGGGTGTGAGGTCCCTGGGCAGGCCTGCCGGTGGTGGGGGTGGCCGTGCAGGTCTCAGGCTCCACTGTATGGAGGGAGAAGAGAAGCATCAACTCCTGGTTCCCAGGGAGCCTGGGGTGGACAGCCAGCGGAACGCCGGAAATGCAGCCCTTCTGCCCTTCCTCCCTCCTCCTCCTTCCCATTCACTCAGCACATATTTATGGAGCACCTACTCTGAGCCAGGCGCTGTTCCAGATGCTGGGGATCTGGTGGCACACATAGAGCCTGCAGTGTCGCGGGGGAGGGGGACACAGAGAGCCAACAGAGCACCGTTCCCAGCAGGGCTGAGTGCTGTGAAGCAAAGGTCAGGACCAAGTGCCAGGGGCGTGGGGAAGGAGAGGACACGTCTGCAGGAGCCAGGCAGGAGAGCTCTAGCAGGGACTGTCAGGGACTAGAAGCAGGTTCCAGGGGGCCTGTCCCCAAGTCAGTTTCCTAAGGCCATCTCTCCTGAGTCCTTGATTCTCACGTGCATATTCCCATTTCTTTTTTTGGTGTGTGGTTTGAGAGCTTGGGTGGGAGTGAGCAGGGGCATTGGAAGGTAGCCGCAGGGAAACCGCTTAGCTGGGGACACGCCATGTTCCGGAACCTCCTTCTGTATGGCCTCCTGTGACTCCACAGTCGTTCACTGTTAAGTGTTCATTCATTAGCGAATCAACTTTAAAACACTATAAAAGGAGATGTTAAAAAAAGAAACAAAAAGAGAAAGAAAAGAGAAAAAGGAGGGGCTTGACCTGTGCCTTCTGATTTGGATTGTGTTTGTGGCTTTTCTCTCCAGCTGGACTCCTAGTGCCCTGGAGAGCACCATGCTCTGTAGGCACCAAATCCATGCTTGCTGCTTGGATGGGACTCTGTCCAGGCTGGGCTGGGGAGTGCTGCAGCCCACCCTTTCTGGGCCTGGCACCCCCTCCCCAAGAAAGAGTCTCAGCACTCCAGAAGCTCTGTGAAACCATGGAAAGACCTCAGGTTTGCTTTAAGACAAACCTGGTTTGAGTCTTCATTCTGTCAGGTGCTGGCTGTGTAATCTTGGATAAGACTCTTGCCCTCTCTGAGCTTCATTTACTACACCTGAGAAGTAGAAATGCTCTTTCCTTTGGAAGGTTTGTGATGAGAACCAGGTGAGATGGCCTGGGTGAGAGCCCGGCTTGCAGTAGGGATGCAGGTCTGTTAATTCCTTTCTCCTTCCCAGAAGTGCTGGGAACTCAAGGTTGGGTACCGGCTAGTATCCACAAGCTCTGAGGTTGGAGCCTCTGCCTCTTACTTTTGTGCTGGGAGTGGGGAACGGTTGTCCCTCCCTTCAGTGATAGAGGCAATTGGCCAGGTTGCTGGAGATAGCATTTGGGGATGCAGTCGTGAGGATGCCTTTATAGAGTGCTTCCCATGCTCCACGCTGGCCACATGCTTCCCCTGAATTCACACCTATTGGATCCCCACAACAGCTCTGTTTAGGGGGGCACTGCTTTTCTCTTTTCTTAGATGAGAAAGCCAGCCTAGAGAGGTTACGTAACTTGCCCAAGGTCACTCAGCTAGTAGCAACAAGACTGCATCGGGATGTAGGAGTCTTACTCTGGATTCTGTGCTGCAGCTTCTCTGTCTTGCCTTTCTGTCCCCTCTGGGGCTCTGGCTGTGAGGGTGGCAGTGCCCTGGAGCAGGGATGGCTCTTCATTTCCCCTGTGTGTGCCCACCCCACCCCACCCCAGCAGAGCATCTCAGAGGCAGGAGTTAGCCCTGAGGAGCCCCCCACTGACTGCCCCTGCTGCCCCTGCCCCCCCAGTTTCTCTGCCTAGCTGATAAGTGGCGCCTTCTGCCTTTGCTCCCCCCACATCGCCCAGGTGTTGAGATGCAGCTGGGACCTTCCTTCTGCTGCTGGGAGAGGCCTGCCCCCATCTAAGATGGGCTTGCTGCGTGATCGATGGGCTTTCCTACAGGCCAGTTGGCGGGCGGGCGCCTTCCCTCTTCCAGGGCTCTGTCCGGGGAGTACTCTGGTTAATGGACTGTGCAGCTGTTTACCTAACTGCACCCTGGCCTCTCACCGTGGGGACACCCCGGCCAAGCCCCCCGAGTGTGGCCTCTGAATCCAGAACAGGTGTTGCTGCTGCGGCCCCCTTTCTTTTCTCCACACTGACATCTGAGGTCTGCAGAGAGCGTCTGTCATCACTCGCCTGTCAGGGCAGCGTGCACATCTGTTTCCCCTGTTTCCTGGCTATCTGCTCTTCAGGGAGGCCCTGGCAGCTCTTCCTACCCAGGACCAGACTCTCGGGACACCTGGTCGGGACCGATTGGATGGGGGAACCTTCTGGAAGGTGCCAGAGGAGCCAGCCTGGCTGGGCCTGGCACTGCCACCCTCTTCCTGGCAGCACTGGAACGTGACCAGGCTTTGGGTCTTTCTCAAACTCTGATCACCTCCTCCAAGGGGGCGGATGGATCTGTGATTTTCTTGGCGGGGTGGGAGCCATCTGCTCAGAGGAGTAAACTTTCCAGATGCTCCCTATCCTAAACCTGGAGGCCATCAGGGACAACTGGGAAAGAGGAAGTCAAGCAAAGGTCTTCAAAACCCAGCCTTCCGGGCCGGCCCGGTGGCACACTGGATAGTGCGCCCGCTTGGGAAGCGCGGCAGCGCTCCCGTCCGAGGGTTCGGATCCCACGTACAGACCGGCTCCCGCTCACTGGCTGAGCGAGGCGCGGGAGCAACGCCGAGGCTTGCGATCCCGTTGCCGGTCCCCGGTCCGGTACGGGGGCAACACTGAGGGTTGCGATCCGTTGCCGGACACGGAAAAAAAAAAAAAAAAAAAAAAAAAACCCAGCCTTCCCCGCAAGCGGGGGGGGGGGGGGGGGGGGGGGGGGGGG
>NW_007735137.1:40830-51998 GCF_000696425.1 Galeopterus variegatus | reverse complement strand
AAAAAAAAAAAAAAAAAAAAAAAAAAAAAAACCCAGCCTTCCCTGCAAGCAGGGAGGGGAGGGGCAGGGCTGGAGGAGCAGCCGGAGCCTGCAAAGCTTCCTGGCCCCTTTACTGCTTTGATCTCTCAGGATTCATCCTTGTGAGGTTAACTCTGCCGTGAGTGTCTTTGAAGGGTTTGTAGCTTCCAGGCACGGTTTCTTGGCTGCGGAAGAGCCCAGATCCAGGATTCCTCTTTGGCCTTGGGTCCATACCCTGGTGGGAACCGGGAAGAGTGTGATACTTCTGCCTTCGAGGAAGAGAGCTTCAGAACTTGCTGTCTCTTTTCCGCTCATGGGGGTGGTAATGGAAGGAGCCACTGCTCATAGTGTGAACTTCTCTCAGTTTCCCCATCTGTCAAAGTGAAAGGACTGGTCCTGAGTCACAGGAGGTTTGCATTCTACACGTGATGTCTAAGTAGCTGGTAGCACTGTGTTGAGAAGGATTCTGAGGCTGTGTCTGGACTTGCTGGGGTAATATCTTGTGATTTATTGGCAGTCTCTGTGTGGGGTTGGGAGCAGGAACATGACTTCTTCAGGTCTAATTTTAAATTCAGTATATGATGCCAGGGCCCCCAAACACCATGAGATTCTGTCCCATGGGGGATAATGTGTTAGGGTCTGAACAAATCTGACAGATTATCGTTTTCAGACAATATGCACCACGAGAACAAACAAGCCCCTGACTTACTGCCACTTTGGCCAGTGTATTTTTTCAGTAACACAAGCTCATTAGACGTGCACATTTTGAGGGGGTTCTGGCCGTCCTGTGCCAGGGATGCTGCCACACTTCTGCCTCCTACCCTTCCCGTGCCTCCGCCCCTGGCTAGGGCTACACACATACTCCACCCATTAGCTCAGCAGTCATGTGCGGGCCTGTGGTGCACATGGCACTCTGCAAGCACCTGGCTCCCTGGGAATGTGGTGTGAAATCTGCCAGCCCCTGCCCTTGCAGCGCTGGCATGGGGACAGGGGTGGAAAGAGCCACCAAAGGGGGCGAGCTGTGGCTGTACAGAGTGTTGAGTTCTCTACTGGGGTCAGGATGGGGTCTGCTGGGAGCCTAAGGAAGGTGGGAAACGGGCACGTTCAGGGAAGACTTCCTGGAGGAGGTGACATCCAAGTTGCGTCCTGAAGAGGAATTGGCCAGGTCCAAGTGGGGGTGTGTTCTCCTGGCAGA
The DNA here is from genome assembly GCF_000696425.1 of Galeopterus variegatus. Lineage (NCBI taxonomy): Eukaryota > Metazoa > Chordata > Mammalia > Dermoptera > Cynocephalidae > Galeopterus > Galeopterus variegatus. The sequence goes on along the minus strand of NW_007735137.1, from coordinate 50,785 downwards.
GGAGCAGGTGCAAAGCCTGGGTGTGGGGAGAGCGATTTGCTGGAGAACAGTCATTCTGCCTAAGCTGGAGGAGGGGATGGGCTGGAAGGGCTGGCAGGGCCAGCTCTCTGGGCAGCGTTTGGGATTCCTAGAGGCACATTTGAATCAGCTCTAGTCGATTTGAATTTAAAAATACCAATGACTAAAAAAAAAAAAAAATACCAATGACTGGGCCCTACCCCAAACTGTTAAATCAGAGTCTCTGAGGGGTGGTCCCGGGCACTGGTATTTAAAGCTTCCGGAAGATTCCAGTACAGGGGTGAGAAATACTGTTAGAGGGCTTTGTAAGCACAGCCAAGGAGTTTGGTTCCTATCTGGGAGGCCATGGGAAAAAGATTCTATTCATTTTTTTCAGTCTGTCTTTATCTAGTACCTACTGTGTGCCATTCACCGTTCCAGTCACTAGGACTCAGCAGTGAGCAAAGCAGATGGGTAGAGGGGGCTTATGTCCCAGTGGGGGTCATGAGGGGTCCGTGGTGGTGGGGTGGGGGCTGCTGCCTGAGCAACGAGGAGGGCAAAGGCTCAAGGTGGGACTGTGGGACAGTGAGGAAGCGTGGAGGGCTGGAAGGGTGTGCAGTCCAGCTCAGAGGTGGGCACAGGCCAGCCACGCAGGACCTGGTTGGCCAGAGTAAGTAAGGACTATGGGGCTGACCATGGGAAAACATTTTTTGTTTTAATCAAGATATAATTCACACACCATAAAACTCACACCTTTAAAGTACACAATTCAGTGGTTTTTAGTACATTCACAGAGTTGTGCACCCATCATTACTATCTACTTCTGGAACATTCCTATCACTCCTAAAGGAAACCCTGTACCCATTAGCAGTCAATCCCCATCCTGTCCTCTCCCCAGCCCCCAGCAACTGCTAATCTACTTTGTCTCTTTATGGACTTGACTATTCTGGACATTATATATAGATGGAAACATACGATATGTGGCCTTCTGTGACCGGCTTCTTTCACTTGGCATCATGTGTTTCGCGTTCATCTGTGTACCGTGTATCAGAACTTTCTTCCTTTTTATGGTGAATAATATCCCATCGTGTGGGTAGACCACGTTTTGTTTATCCATCATCAGTTCATTGACGTCCGCATTGTTTCTACCTTTTGGCCATTACAAATAGTGCTGCTGCGCACATTCATGTACAAGCATTTGTGTGCACATATGTTTTCATGTCTCTTGGGTCTATACCTAGAAGTGAAATCGCTGGGTCATAGGGTGACTCTAGGTTTAACACTTTGAGGAACTGTTTTCCTATTGGGAGTTTTAAGCAAGCAAATGGCACGGTATAACTTAGGTTTGAAAATGTCATGTTTGTGACTCCTTTGCCCCATCAACCCAATGGCTACAGGCCAGCCTCCTCTTCCTGGTCTCCAGGCATCGGATTTGTGTGAAGATGGCAATTGGTCTTCGCCTTTCTGGGATGAGGGGAGTTGTCTTAGGAATTGAGAAGGGGGCTGCGCTGGCCCTTGGGACTCTTGATGGGCTCCAGCTGCAACCCTGGGCACTGGAAGCCCTGGATTCTAGCCCCAGCACTCACAGTGGCTTTGGGCAAGATGCTCCACCGTGTCGGTCTCAGTTTCCCCCTCTGTAAAATGGGAGCAGGTGCACTACTAGCAGAGCCATTGGCTCCCATGCAGCTGTTAAGCTTTGTCTCGTCTTTCTGCACCTGGCAGCAGGGTGGGCTATGGGGCAGGGAGGACCGCTGAGGTCAGGATCTGGCCTGGCTCTGAGGCTGGGGGCTCTCAGGTTCCCTGCCCTGGAACTGGTCGCCCTCCACTTGCTTTTGTTTGCTGCTGCCCAGCCTGTTGGGTGTGGAGCCCTGTGTGACATCGGTCATGGGACTGGGTTTCCTTCTAGAGATGCAGCATCCTTGTTTGAACAGGACCTGGCCTGGGGTAGCCGCCAGCCAGTGTTGTGGCTGAAAGTGGATGGGGGTCAGGGAAAGCTCACTGAAGGAGGGGGTGCCTGATGGGGGATACTTACAAATGGGTAGGATTTGAATAAGTGTCAAATCTAGAAAAGACTTCCTCTTTCAGAATTTATATGCCAGGAACGCCACTTTAAAAATGTCCTTATTTTATCCTCTAAATGCATTTCTTGGATATTGCTCGCCAATTTATTATGCTATAGGAACCATTTCAATGTTTTAAAGATATTTTCAGATTGCATTACATCTTATGTTTAGAAATAACATGTGCTTCATGATGTTAAACTGAGAAACTTAGAGCAGCTGAAAGATGGGCCATGTGTCAGGTGCTGGGCTCTGGCCCCCGCAACCTCCATCTCTCAGAGCTGCCCGCAGATTGTCTTTGACCCTGGGACCCCACCTGGGCTCTACTCTGCCACCAGCTAACTTAGCGTCCCCTGCCCTGGCTGTTCTTTGCTCATTCCTGCTCCAACCCAGGGGTGGCCTGAAATGCCCTATGGGTAGGTGCTATCTTTTCCAATTTTCAGACAAAGAGGCCAAGGCTCATGAGCAGAGAGAGTTCTGGACCGAGTTACTAACAGTAAACAGCAGGGCTGGGACATGGGAGAGTGGGTCAGTCTACTGCCTTGGCTGTCGCCCTTGCCCCTGGGGTTAAGTGGCACTTACGGGAGACAGTGCGGAGGCTGGCAGGGGCCCAGCCTGCTTCCGGCCGGCCCCGAATTTAGCACACAAGGGGGCTGCAGTTGGTCTCTTATACCAGCTTCCAGATCAATCGAAGGGAGAGAGTCAGAGTGTTGACATCTCCGCGGCGGTGCTTTACCAGCCTAAGCAGACCCATAAACGGGTCTGCCAGCTGAGAAGTTTTGCACACAGGGTTGAAGAGGCTTGTGTGGGGTTCTGGGGGCCGGGCGAGAGATGGACGCAGGTTGGGGGTGGCAAGGGCCTTCCAGACTTCAGACACAGTGGGATTGGGACATGGGGGCTAGGAGGGCTTCTGGTGTCCACACCAGGAGCAAAGGAAGGCTGGTGGCCTGCTTAAGGCCACCTAAGGCTCAGACACCTGAGCACATCCCCTTTGCCTTGCAATGGCTACGGCGCCAGCTCTGAATTCTGTGGTCCCTCGGAGCGGCTAGATTCTCCCGGCTGCCCTTTACCCTGTGGAGGGGCTGTCCCAGAGTCATGTGCTGTTCTTTCTTTTGTGTGAAGTCCCAGGAACCTTTGTACAAGGGAGCCCTGACCTGTTCGGAAGGTGGCTTTGCATTGGTTTTCTGGGGCTGCCTGGGTGTGTGAAGTCCCAGGAACCTTTGTACAAGGGAGCCCTGACCTGTTCGGAAGGTGGCTTTGCGTTGGTTTTCTGGGGCTGCCTGGAGCTTCCCAGCATGGCTGTCTGCACCGGCTGTGCCCCTTCAGGGGTCCTGGTGGCCTGACGGCACCTGTCGCCTGGGCTCCGGCTGGGGGGAGATGCCCTTCTGGGAACAAAGCCAACCATTCCCTCTCCTGCAGGAGCCGAGCGGGTACCTGGAGGGCTACCCAGGGCATGCAGACCACTACCCGGCTCCCTCCCCTCTGCCCTCCCATACCAGGAGACAGGGCTGGGGCTCCAGGGGATGGAAAAGTGCCAGACCTCTCCCTCCGGTGGCCTTGTGTGTGTGAGGATGACGTGCCTGGCCCTCAGCCACACAGTGAAAGATGGTCCTTGGAGAAGTGGCTGCTCCACTGGTGGCCTGACTCTGGGGAGGGAGTCACTGAGTGTCCCCATACCTCGACCCGTGCCTCTCTCCACAACTCTGCATTTTCTGTCCATTCCATAAATGTTTAGGGGATGGACGCAGGGTCTGGTTTTATGTGCTCTCAGGGGTGTGACTGCTGGAGGCCTCCTGCTAGGGCACTTCCCATTCACGGGAGAAACCTGGACTGTGCTGGCTGCTTGTCTGTTACTTGGCAGGTGACAGGGATAAGCCGGGCCTTTCTCCAGGGCTTAAGGCCTGGCTCAGCGCAGGTTTTCAGGAAGGTGGGTGGCGGTGACAGGTGTGCTGGGGCCGCCTGCACTGGAGGGACAGCAGATTGTCGGGAGCACAAGATGGGAGTGGAGCTCTTCCTCCTGCAGCACCTTCAGGTGGGGCTGATTGCGCCCTTCAGCCACCCCCTGATCTGTACACGCCCCTGACACACTCACCTCCTCCCCCCCCACCCCTGCACCACGTTGTCATGCACACTCTCACTCTTGCACGCACACACATTTACGTGCAGATGCACCATGCACATTCATATACACGCTCACTCTTGCACATGTGCTTACACTCATGCACGTATGCACTTACATGCATGCTCGTATTTGCATGTGTGTGCATGCTCTTACATGTGCACTCTCACTCCCACCCCACCCCACATTCTCATTCACACCTGTACTCGTGCACACTCACCCACATGCACACAAACCTCAGTGTATACTCATACACCCATGTGCACACACTCACTCTTGCACGGCCTCCCTTGTTCACACACACTCACGCACAGTACTCTCACATGCACCCCTCACCCACATGTTCTCACCCACACTCATACCCTTGCACACTCACTCACTTGTGTGCACATGCCCGCCTGTATACGCATTCACGCACACTGTGTGCACACACTCATTCTTGTACATTTTGCATTCCTGGACACTCATGCTCACACGCTCACTCCCATTCCCACCAGGGGAGTGAGCCTGGCACAGGCCTGTGTACCTGCTCAGCTTTCACATGAGCCGCCTCCACTTCCCCCTGACCCCGGTGGTGCTCACCTTAAAACAGAACTTGGGCAGACCCTGAGCCCCAGCCAGGCAGCACCAGGAGGTCAGAACAGTGGCTGGGGAGGGGGCATGGGGTGGCAGTGGGGACACCAGCACTCCCCAGCCAGGGGCCCCAGAGCCCTCCTGGCTCTGCCCTTGCCCTGGGGGGTTGGGGATTCTCATCTGTGACCCCAGAGGGTCTCTTCTAATCATGTTGGTTTGGCTCCCCTCTGGGGCTATTTGGACTCAGACCCAAGCTCGCATCTGCATTACCAGCTGTGTGACATGGGGTAAGTCACCGTCCTGTCTCAGCCTTGGCTGTAAAACCAGGACAGCAATGATCGCTGTCTTTGTTCCTCATCTCCTTTTGCGTCCCTGTGCACTGGAGACCATTTTCCCATTTTACAGACACGGAGGCTGAGGCTCAGAGAGGAGAAGGCACATGCCGAGGTCAGAGCTAGGGAGTGGCAGAGCTGGGGTGGAATCCTCCTTGTCTGGCTCTCAAATAACTCACTGTGCTCCTTTCTAGAACCTCCCTTGCAGAGATGCCACGAGGATGAGACAATGCTGGTGAGTGGTGGGCACAGACCAGGCCCTTAGTATAGACTCATAATTGTTCATATTTGTTCTTGGAACCTTCCTCATCATTCCCCAGTGAGTTTCCAGCCTCCCATTGAATCCCTCCAGGGACAGAGAACTCACTCCCGCACGAGCCATGTGGCATCTGTGATGTGTCAGGAAGGAGTGACAGCCTTTCAGGGGTGCTCTGCAGCTCTGAAAAGGCTGCCTGGGGAGTGCCAGGAAACAGAGTCTTGGGAAGGGGCTTCCAGACCCTACCTTGGGCCCATGTCTGTTTGTGTATACTGTTGTTTCTGGCTCTGGTTTATCAGCTGGTTTGGGGGCCAACTCATGCAGCCCCCCACTGACCCTGTTGGTGGCATCCTCTGAGGTCTGTGCTCCCAGCCCCTCCCCCTGCCTGCCTGGAGGCAAATTCTGGACCTTGGTACTCCCTGGGGGAGACAAGAGAACCTGAAAAGTCAGGCTTTCCCCCAGGTTTATGGAGAGACAAATTCTGAGCCTCAATGATGCCCGCAGTTACACGTAAGGAAAGGACCAGGCACTGGCGTATTTGCTAAGCACTCTCTGCGTGCCTGCCCCTTCCCCCAGGAAAGCTCATTTACTTTTCTCCAAAACTGCGGCGGGAGCGCCGCCGCGCTTCCCAAGCGGCGCACTATCCAGTGCGCCACCGGTCCGGCCCCTAAAAAAATTTTTTAATTTAATTTAATTTTTAAAATTTGTTCATTCATTTTGACAGCTGGCTGCAGCAGGAATCTGAATGCTTGACCTTGGTGTTACCAGAACCACACTCTGACAAAGTGAGCTAACTGGCCAGCCCAATACCCCTACTTCTCACAAGCAGATGAAACTGCATGACCCTCTGAGCTCTGCTTTAGCTGTACCCCAGACTTTCCTATGAGTCATTTTTCATTATCACTCGTGAATATTTTCCAGTTGTCCTTGAGGTGTTTTCTTTGACCTATGGGTTACTTAGAGGTGTGTTGCTTAATTTCCAAAGGGGTAATTCCTCAAAATTTAATGTTATTGATTTCTAATTTAATTATTCTGTGAACAGAGAAGGTACCCAGTATAATACCAGTCTTTTTATATTTAAGTATGGTCTCTCTTGGTGAAGGAACCACAAGCTCTTGAAAAGGATGTGAATCCTGCCGTAGTTGGTTCTATAAATATGTATATTGATAGATTGTGTCTTTACTGATTTTTTTAATTAATTAATTAATTAATTAATTTTTTTTTTTTGTCTAGGTGGGCTTTCTATCAATTGCTGGGACAGGAATGTTAATATCTACTACAAATTGGGTTTGTCTTTTTGTCCCTTTAGTTTTGTCCACTTTTGCTTCATGGGTTTTGTGCACCTATGATTGCTTTGTCTTGATGGACTGGCCCTGGGATCACTCTGTAGCTCTCTATCTCTGACAACATCTCGGTCTTGAAGTCTCTTTTCTGTGAATTATTCCCATCTGAATATTGAGGCCTCTGAGGTTCAGAGCGGGAAAGTGACTTGACCAGGGCCACACAGGTGTCAGTTCAGGGGCAGGATTTACACTTGTCCACCCAACAGCACAGATTTTCTTCACTCTGCTGCTTTGGGGCCATGGGTCTGAGAGAAGCCCCTTCCCGGTGACTTTCTGGTGTCATGATTGTCAGGCGGCCAGAGCTGTGTTCCTACTTATCCTTGGCAGAGGACCCCTAGGAGTCCCAGAAGTTGGCTTCCACCCAGATCCCAGCATCTGGCCTGCAACCCATGAGGAGCTCAGCTGAGCATACTTGGAATGCCCTCGGGAAACTTCTGCTGTCCCCCTTTCCTCCGTTTGGTGAGTCCCCCTGCAGGGGACTGGGAGGGCCTTGAGTAGGAGACATTTATGGAGAAGCAGACCCAGTGAGGGGCATCTTTGCCGTGGTCTGTAGTACGGGGGTAAAAGCAGGGCTGGTGGGTTTGTTCGTTCAGCAGAGCTTCACGGACAGAGGAGAGGGAAGCCAGAGTGAAGGACCATGGTCGTGCTGGGTAGAGGACATGGGTTCTGTGTTCATCTAGCCACAGACGCCACCCATTGTTCCGTGTACCACTAGGCATGAAAAATGCTGCCCGGTAAGCTGACACCCACGCATTGTAAGATTTATCCTGATTTCAGACACATTAAAATGTGAAGCAGTCTGGGTCTTCAAATCAATGAAATGCAATAAGGACAATGACAGTGTAAAGAAATAGCAGTGACAACTGCCACGTATTAGATGCTTGCAAGACATTACCTTACTGACGCTGTGCACAGGACCCTCTGACAAGTGTGCGAGAGAAGGTGGCTTACGTTTTTACCCTCTGGCCCCTCAGGGTGACTTTGCAGTGACTGGACAAGGTCAGCCCTGCTGAGCCTGGGTTGGGCACCGCTGGGGTTGACCCAACGACACAGCTGAGCTGGGCCTTGGAGGAGCAGACCTCCTTGGGGTGCCTCGTGCCTCTGTCACCTCCAGGTCCAGAGCCAGGCAGTGGGAGTGACCCAGTGGACAGGCTGGCTCTGTGGTGTCCAGGTGCCCAGGGCTCTGGGCCCCAAGGGGCATGACAGGATCCCTCGTGATTCTGGCTGCGGTGGCACCAGGACCTCAATCAGGCCAGCGGAATGCAGTGTCAGCAGTAGCTGGCAGTGCATGGCTCTGGGGCCCTGGCTGGTGGGAGGGGCAGGCAGGGGCGGGCAGTGCCCGTCCTCTCTGCCGCCTGCTGGGGGCATCTGCAGGCTGGATCAGGGTCCTCGACAGGGTCAGGACTACTGCTCACTGGGCTGAGAGCCCTGTGAACATAGGGGCCTTTCTGCTCTGGGGAGAGAGAAAAAGAACATCAAAAACCTGCTTCCAGATTTTTCCCATTACAAAGCACTTTGGGCTCAGTTTCACCTGACTCTCTCAGCCATCTGTATAAAAAGGGGTGATGTAAGGGCTGTATCATCCCTTTGATATGATGGGGAAACTGAGGCTCCAGGAGACGTCATGCTGGTCTGCTCTTGCTGGGGAGATGTGTGGTTTGACGAAGGATTTGAAGTCAGACTGCATCCTAACCCCTCCTCCCTGGGGTGCTCTCGGCAGGTCGCCTCCTTCTCCAGGACCCCAGCTCCTCACCCATGCACAGGGACTATTTTAGGACCTGCCTCACAGGGCTGCATGTGACATAAAGTGGGTGAAGCCCCTAGCCAAGGGCTGGCGAGTAGTGGAGACTCAAGACGCGATCGCTGTGGTTACTGGGGGCGAGCAGGAAGGAAAGGGAGGTCTGAGACCCCACTCAGGGATGAAGGTGCCCTGTGCCCCTCACCCTTAGGATGCCCCCCACACTTCCTCCACTGCGCTGGGGCCAGCCTGGTCTTGCTACAGGACCCCTGCTCCCCAGGCTCCTGGTTAATTTCGTGTGAGCCTGGGCACCCACTGCAGGGACGCTGGGCCCTGTTGGCAAGGGAGGCCGTGTGGGGGGTGGGAGAGCCCTCATATAGCCCGAGGGTACCTGGGATCCATCTCTGGGCTCTGGTGCTCATCTGAGAGATGAAGGGGGCATTTGGGTGTATCATCCTTCATGTGACTGCTGGGCCCTGAGAAGAGAGCCACACTGGCATTGGGTGGCAGGCTGTGGGCATGTCCTGCTTGACTGTCTTCTGAGCCTTGTTTCCTTGTTTGTGTTTGGGAATTACAGTAGTGTGTGTGTCACGGGGCTTGGTATATAGTATATTACCAATCAATGTTGGCTCTTGCTATTTTTGCTATTTATTATTTGTCTTAATCTCCTCAGTCCCTGTTGTTCTTGAGAGCTGACACGTAGACCTCAAAAACACAGAGATCTAGTCCCTGTTAGTGGGATGAGATGAACCAAGAGGGGCCACCTTTTGGGCCAGGCCATGGGAAAGAGGGTCACTCTGGGGTCAAGAGTTAGGGGAGTTTACAAAGATCCATCATTTTGAACACTGTACCCCCATTCTCACATATACATTTTTTAACCAATGCAAAATCTGGTGCACATATGCATTTTTCTGGGGAGAAGATCAGTAGCTTTTGTCAGACTCACAAAAGGGACGTGTGACCCCAAAAGGTAAAGATCATTGTTATAAACACACTTATCTGCACATACACTCATAGCACTGAACCCCAGGAGCCAACTCCTCACCTCTCCTTGAAACCACCAGGCTTGTTTCCACCACCATATTTTGACACATGCTCATTCTTCCATGTTTCTGCCTGTTTCTCTGCTCCAGAGAGTCTTTGGTATCTTCTGCCAGCTGATGTTTCTCTCCCCTCTCCTGGCTGTCCTAGGCTCTTGTCTACATGCAAGTTTTTCACACTTGATAATAACTTGGCACTTTGTTATATGTGGTCTCATGTTGTCTTCTGATTGACTCATGTGTGTAAGCCCTGTCTCTCCAACTAAATTTTTTATTTTATTTATTTTTTTCTTTTTCTTTTTTTTTTTACCGGTAAGGGGATCAAGTGTGTAAGCCCTGTCTCTCCAACTAAATTTTTTATTTTATTTATTTTTTTCTTTTTCTTTTCTTTTCTTTTTTTTTCTTTTTTTACCGGTAAGGGGATCACAACCCTTGGCACAGTGTGGTCTGCACCACGCTCAGCCAGTGAGCGCACCTGCCATCACTATATAGGATCC
>NW_007735137.1:38322-40011 GCF_000696425.1 Galeopterus variegatus | reverse complement strand
AACAGGGCTTTTCCAAGTTATTTATGCCTAAGGGCAAGCTGGTGGAGGTTAAAGTGATTTATCTCTATCAGTCTGCCTTTGTGTTGTCCATTGATAAAGTCAAGGTGGTGTGTCCTTTTGCTTGAGGGGATTTTATCAAACCTTTAATAAGTATGAAAGATATTAGAATTAAATCTTTTTAATGCAAAAAAGAAAACAGCATTATCTCAGAACTATAAATTGTAAAGGATTGCTGGCTCTCTCATGTATCAGTGACTGTGTTATTTGGAACATATACATTCAATACCGTTATGTTTCACTTCTTATACAAAGTATCCACTTTTTAAAATATGTGACTTTCCATGCTTTTGTGACAAAATATACTTTATCCATAATCTTCACTGACACTCCTATTTCTCTTGTCTTTGTGTTTATGATAAAGCTGTGTCTGTTTAGAGTCTTTGAACTGAGTGATCCTTGAGTCTAATCTCTCTCACTTTATCAAACAGGACTCAAAGGTCCAGGGAGCAAGAGGGACTTGCCCACCAGCAGAGAACATGTTAGAGGCTGAGGCAGAGGGCCAGTGCCCTGGGACTACCTGTTTCATCAGCCAACACTATCCCTCTGCTGACAGATATCCTCATATTTTTGCATTAGCAATTTGAGGGGCTGAGGGAGGTCAGCTCCAGCTACCAAGCCTGTGTGGGTCCCTAGCCCAGGGCATGGTGGGATGGTGAGCAGCATCCTCTGCAGATCCACTGTCACTTTCACCTCCAGGGCCACCTGGAGTCCTGTCAGAGCAGTGGTCAGTTTCTTCTGTGTGTTTCATTCTCTCTGTTTTTTTTAAAAAAATATTTTAACAACAGCTTTATTGAGATATAATTCACATACCATAACATTTAAATTTTTAAACTGTACAATTCAGTGGTTTTTTTAATATATTCACAAAATTGTACAGTCATTACCACTATCTAATTTTAGAATATTTTTCACTACCCCTTCAAGAAACTCCTTTCTTCCCTCCCCCAAGTCCCTAATTTACCTTCTGTTCCATGGATTTGCCTGGATATTTCTGGGTATGTCATGTAAACGGTATCATACAATATATGTCCTTTCATATCTGGCTTTTTTCACTTAGCATCATGTTTTCAACAATCATCCGTGTTTTAGCATGTATCAGTATTCCTTTTTATGACCACACAATATTCCATTGTATGGAGAGATCACATTTTGTTTATCCACTTATCAGTGGATGGATATTTGGGTTTTTCCACCTTTTTACTGTTGCAGATAATGCTGCTGTCAGCATTTATGTACTGGTTTTTGTTTGGATGTATGTTTTCATTCCTCCTGGAGATGTACCTGGGAGTGGAACTGCTGGTCATATCATAACTCTGTGTTTAATCTTTTGAGGGACTGCCAGATTATTTTTCAAAGAGGCTGCAACACTTTACATTCTTACCAGCAGTATGTGAGGATCTTATGCCTGATATATGTAACACTTACTAAATGTGTGGCCATGGGCAAGCCAACTTAGCCTGGACGTGCCTCAGTTTCTTCATATGTAAAATATCTGTGATTGTACTCATCTCAAAGAGGGGGTTCAGTTAATACATTTAAAGCACTTAGTGTAGTATCTGGCAGTTAGTAAGCCCCATACAGTGTTAGCTATTATATTTATTACTATTACATTATTGTTGTAGGAATTTG
>NW_007735137.1:36581-37650 GCF_000696425.1 Galeopterus variegatus | reverse complement strand
CTCATGTTTGCAGTGTGTTCTTTTTACCAAGTCGAGAAGACACTCCGCACAGTTGTGTATCTTGCTTGTATTCACTTAGTGCCCTGCGTAAGCATTTCCCAGTGTGGTTGTGAACATCACTTTGATGTCTGTGTGATGAACTCAGGGTTGAGGGCCATAACTTACCCTTCCCCTCCCTGAGGGTCAACATTTAGGAAGAGCAGAGCCATTCATGCCAATGTAAAATGTGTTTTACAATACAAGACTTGTAAGCTTTCAGTCTTGAGAAGATTTCCCTGACATGATGACACACAGTCTTGGGTGGCTGGGATGGTGTATGGACCCTGAAGCATCCAGGGTGGGAGGGCGTGGGTGGGCATGGGCAGAGGGAGGGGGCCTGGAAAGAGAGAGACGGGGGCACCAAGGACAGCCAGGGCTGCTGTTTTGAATCTTTCCATGAAGTTTAACATGTTCTGTGTTGAAAATTTATATGGTAGAGATAAAAAGGAGGGAATAAAGATTAACCGTAATTCCACCACCCAGAGCTCCCAGCCCTCTCTTTGCTCACACACACTCATGCGTGCACACACGCACACACGATACCATGGGTGGGATCACGCTGTATGACGTGTGTTCTAGTCTTTTTCATGTAGGACATCATGAATGTCTTTGAGAGGGGCTAAGACAATAGAGCAGGATATTTGGGTTCAAATCTGGGCTACACTGCTTGCTTGCTGTGTGTTCTCGGGCCACTTACTTAACCTCTCTGTGCTATAAAATTTCCCCATCTGTGAAGTGAAACTAATAGTAGTACCTGTATCATATGGTTGGTCAGAAGAATAGGCAAGTTGGAGTGCACTGGAGCAGTGTGCCAGCTGCTGTGGTATAGTTCCATGTTGCTCAGCAGTCTTCTAGAATAGGAGTTTCACTGGCTGTGTAGTGGGCCCTGGTCATCTGTTGCTGGACACCCAGGTGGTTTCACAGATGTGGACAGATCTACAGTAGCTTTCTTACCTCATCTTCCCCTCAGCTGCCTCTACTCTGGGCCTGTCCTCCCACCCTTCAGTTCTTTTTTTTTTTTTTTTTTTTT
>NW_007735137.1:4686-35508 GCF_000696425.1 Galeopterus variegatus | reverse complement strand
CTTAGAATATCCCCATGAGCATCCCCACTTCATTTGTAAAAAGTTTTATTTTGAGATAATTGTAAATTCATTTGCAGTTGTGAGAATTTATATAGAGAGATCCCACGTATCCGTCACCTAATATCCCCCAGAGATAACATCTTGCAAGACTACAGTACAGTGTCACAACCAGGATATCGACACTGACACAATCCACAGATCTTGTTCAGATTGCCCCAGTTTTTTACGCACTTGTGTGTGCGTCTGCATATGTGTGCATCTGCCTGTGCATCTACACTGTGTATATCTCTGTGTTTGTGTGTCTTTGTGTGTGTGTGTCTGCATATGTGTGCATCTGCCTGTGCATCTACACTGTGTATATCTCTGTGTTTGTGTGTCTTTGTGTGTGTGTGTCTGCATATGTGTGCATCTGCCTGTGCATCTACACTGTGTATATTTCTGTGTTTGTGTGTCTTTGTGTGTGTGTGTCTGCATATGTGTGCGTCTGCCTGTGTCTGTGTGTAGATTATTTCATGTTACAAAGAGGAGATGAAGCTCCGGGAGGCTAAGGATCTACCTAGGATCCAGTCCACAGCAGAGCTAGACCCTCACTCCACATCCCTGAATTACTTCAGGAAAATAATCACATTTACTCTTTGCTACTGTTCTTGGACTCTGTAACCACACACCCCAATGGTCTGCCGCAGCTATGAGCTGAGACTCCTAGACAGCATAGAATCCTAAAATCTGAGTCCTGAGAAGTTGGCTCCACCGTTTCACGGACAAGAGAACTGAGGCTCAGAGAAGTTAACGGGTTTGCCTAACGTCATTCAGTTGGTCAGAGGCTGACCTGGGACTGTTTCTTTTGGGCCTGGACATGACAGTGACCACAATGAGCTTTTTCTAAGAGGTAAAAGGACACTGTTGATTGCCAATGCCAGGCACAGGATTTAGACAGGTTGCCAGAGGCATTCTGGGAGATTTTTTGCACGAGATGACTCAGGAAGTGTGGGAGGTGACCTTAGACACTTAGCATGCTTTCAAGTATGTGGCGAGGATCATTAATGACTCAGGTGTTGGGATGATTTTTTTTTCCTTGCTCAAATACGTTTGGGAAACAGTAGATTAAAGAAAGCTAAGTAGTCTTTTTGCTGCAGGACTTATCAGTGCCTTTAATGGACCAGTGTGCACCATGACCTGCTAGGCAGGAGCCAGACTTCTGTTTTGCACAGTGTATTTCTGGGAATGCTTGATAAGACATTCTTTCCAGCATGAGAATTGGAAGTCCTGCTGCCAGGGCTGGGGTGGGCAGAAGTGTCCAGGGAGCAGGATCTGGGGTGCCACGTCTGTTTATGTTTTCTTGAGAGGAGGCTGTTGTGGCCAAAAGTGAGCAGTCAGAGTAGCAGGAGCTTGGTCAAGGCCGATCTGGGGTCAGTGGCTCTCAGACGTGGAGGCTCATTCTCAGCACAAGAAATGCTTAGGAGATCATGTGAAGTGGGGAAGATGAGAAGCGGACCCGTCCCCACACCGCCATGCGACCCTAGCCACATGCCGCTGTAGACGTGTGTGCACAGTGAGGGAAGAAACATGCTCAGATGAAGTCAGCTGTCTTAGGTTGGTGGGATTTCAGGTGATTTATTGTTTTTAATATAAGAGTTTTTTTAAGATCCGCAGAGGAGTTTGAGCTTCATTCACAGGGGCAATAAAAAGCCATTGTGTGTTTGGAGCAGGGTAGAGGGTGGCATAACACAAGTGGTTTTAAAAGAAGAGTTTTTTCTGAGTGGCGTTGGGCAGGCGAGTTAGAAGGAGAGAAGGAGTCTCTGGATTTCAGTCTGTGGCACATATGTCAAATCTGTCTTTGTCTACCTTATATTTTCTTTCTTTCTTTTTTTTGGTGGCTGGCCGGTATGGGGATCCAAACCCCCGACCTTGATGTTATAACACCGTGCTCTAACCAACTGAGCTAACTGCCAGCCCTACCTTATATTTTCAACGCCATTTGGGGTGCCCACCACTTACCTGCCCTGTAGACGTAAAGACTCCAGCCTGTGCATGTGTGTGCATAAGGACGTCCACTGCAACATCACTTGTGGGAGCAAAAATGAACCCTATGACTTTCTCAATGTAGGAGAAGATTCCATATGTTCAGGGCACAGCACTGCCGTGAATATCATGGAAGTGTTAGAAATGACAAGAGAGCTCTGTGGTTTAAAAGTAAGCACCTGCTGTTCCCATAACTTCTGGTTGACAGTCCCTTGTCTGATACGTTTGGGGCCAGATCCATTTCAGATTTCAGAACTTTTCAGAGCCATAGACAGACACTTTATGGCTGCTGCTGTATTTAACATAACATCCCAGCGGGGTCTGGGGTAGCACTCAGTAATCACACGGTTATATTTCTGCAACAAAACGTGAATGTTCACACCAGTGGGGATGAACTGGACTCTAAATAGCTTCAGGGCAGGACAGGTTTTGCTGCCAAATGAGTTAAGAAAGCCGTCTGGTTTCCAGAACTTTTGGTGGTTTGGGGTAGATGATTAGGGATCAGTATCATGATGGTCTCCACTGGAAGGAGACCCATGAAACACTGAGTAATGTGTATAGGATAATCTCAGTTTAGGTGACCAGGGGAGAGGGGACCCTGCTCCCCTCTGGAGTTTTGTGGTTTTTGTTGGGTTATAGAGAAACTTGAGGAGGGACCTGTGTCAAATTCTTGCCATTGGCTCCCATGGGGGCAGGATAGAGAGCAGGGGAGTGGCTGATGTTTTGTTCATGAACTCCTGCATTGTTTGGCTTGTTACAGTGAGTGTGTGTTACTTTTTTAACTGTGGGGAGAAGAAGAAGACGTGGCCCCCAGCGTGGCTGGTACTTGCTTCCTTTGTGCCCGGGAGAGTTTGAAGATTTTTCTTGATTTGATCAGAGGCTTTTCGTGCTGTCGTTCCCTTCCCCCTGGTTGCTGGCAGCCAGGCCTGCTGGACTTTGAGCAGCTACTAAATTAACCCAGTTACATGTTGTCATTCTGCACCGATGCTCTGGGTGTCGGGAGGGAGTCCCGGAGGCCACAGCGTGTTTTGACCGCATGTTTAGACGGGGTGGGGCCTGCTGGAATTTGCATTCCCTCATTCAGAAGCTAAATGGATCTTTTATTAAGATCAGCAAAATCCATTTTTAACTGAATTTGAAGGTCACCCTGTGCTTGAGTTTCTCCCAAGGATGCTGGGGAGCAACTGAGAGTCCATAGCATTTGGAGAAGGCTGTACTGAGTCTCTGAGCACTGCACAGGGAGTCTGGAGACCCCACTACGGACCCGCTGCCCATCTGGTGGCCTTGAGCCAGCTAGTTAACTTCTGTGTTTCCTGGTGGGTCAGATGAGGGGTTGGATGAGATTTATTCATTGGTTATTTACTGAGCACGTGCCACGTGCCATGTGCCACGTGCCAGGCACAGGAGCAAGACCTGGTCCAAGGAGCTCAGAGTTTGGTGGGGAAGCCGGACAGACAGGCAGGCAGGTGATTCCAAGACGGTGGAAAGAGAGCTGTGCTAGGGTCAGCATTGGGGGGTGGGGGGCATTGTGGGAACCCAGTGAGCACCCCATATTCACCTGGGCAGGGGTGGGGAAGGCTTATGGCCCCTGGAGCCATTCCAGCTTTAAAATTCCAAATCTTTTTTTCTGCTTAGGGCCTAAAACTCAAAATAAATCAGCTCATCAAACTGCAGTTTCAGGAGATGGACAATGGGACATACTTCCACAGCCTCCGCGGTCATGAGAGCATGGGCCTCTCTGCAGAGCTAAGACAAACAGCTCTGTACGCCAGGTCGTTAGGCCGTTCTCTCACCAGGGTCAATGCCCTGGGCCTCGTGTCCCCTCTCTGTGTCACCTTGGAGTAAGCGCCTTACTCCACTGCCTCTGTAACCCTGTTGCTCTGTACGCCAGGTCGTTAGGCCGTTCTCTCACCAGGGTCAATGCCCTGGGCCTTGTGTCCCCTCTCTGTGTCACCTTGGAGTAAGCGCCTTACTCCACTGCCTCTGTAACCCTGTTATCAAGTGGGGAAGTTCTAGGGGCTCTAAAGGGGGCAGCTCCCACCCTCATGTTACAGATGAGACCCCGAGGCCCAGAGGGGAAGGGACCCCTGCAAGCGGCGCAGCCAGCCAAGGGCTGACCTTCGGCCTCACAGTGGTGGCCACGTTGGTGTGATTGGAGCAGGCATCAGCACGGTTGTTGTAAAGTGTGTTTTTACTCCTCCTTAGACATGTGGTGAGCGTGTAGGGCAGTTTCTACATGCGGTCAATGGCAAACGGAATGTTTTTCTCCACGGAGGCAACGATTCACACTCCTACCGAGAGCACCTCTTCAATGGGTGAGTCCTCCTACTGCAGTGTGGCCAGGACATTAAGTGTGGCCCTCTGGGTCCCCACTCCCCAGGTGGGGGCCAGCCTCAGTGCAGGTGGGAGAGGGAAGGCAGGTCAGGGGCCTGGCCACCTCCCAGCCCCCAGCTGCCCCTCCTCCCCACAGCCTCTGTTGTCACCCTGGGGGTGCCCCTCGGGGTCACAGAACAGGTCCCTGTGGCCCATGTGTCCCTGGCTGTAAAAGGGAGAGAGGAGGGAATCTTCTGGAATCTTCTGTGCTGCTGGCATGGTGCACAGATGAAGGAGGGGCTGGCAGCATGCGTGCTACGCATTCCTGCCGTGAATGTCTTCTAGGCGCCAGCTGTGGGCCAGGCACTGTCCCGGGACGGGGCGGAGGCCTCGTAACCATGGACAACACAGACAAGAGTACCCGTCCGCCGGGAGCTGACCTCGCAGCCGGGAAACAGGCAAGAAAGTAGTGAATGAGCAGAACACTGGCACGTCCCATGCTGACCTGGCGGAGGGATGGGGAGGAGGTGCCCAGAGCTCTGCCGGCCAGAGGCCGGGGCTGGGGGAGGGGGCGCTGGCTGATCACCCATGGGCACCCCCAGTGGCTTTCCCCAGACAGTTCTTTGTGTGGAGTCTGCAGTGCCACCATTTGATTCTGACCAGCACTGCAGAGACCCCCCCACAACACACACACCCCAGCCCCTCGCTCCCTGGGCTTGGGTCCAGGCACTGCCTTCCTGGCCAGACCTCCCCTGTTTTGGCAAAAGTGGACTGGAATGTGGGGCTCCTTCTGTTCGCTGGTGGGGCTCGCAAGGATCCGAGCACGGACACCCAGTCCTTTTGACCAAAAGATTCGAGGGAGGAAGGGAGGGAAGGAGAAGGATGTATTTATTTTGAAATATAAACACCCTCTCCACAAATACAAAACACAGCATACTGCCGTGTTTATTTTGTCAAAGGCATATCAGCTTAGCTGTGAAAAGAGACACGTGTGTTCATCAAGACCCTCCACTTATTTCTGTGTACGTGTGTAGGGTTTTTTGTCTGTCAGATGTGCTTTGGGTAGGAACTCAGAGTTTGCACCTCTGTCCTTTTTTTCCTCTCTGAAGTCTAATTTTGGGAGCTCAGGATCCAGAAAGAATTAAATTGGGACATTCTGTTCACAGGGTGCCCTTTGCCCACTTGGCCGTAGGCATCAGGGAGCACTTTCAGCAGGGGCACGATATGACCAGCAGACCCCCATGGGGAGTCCAAGGTGACATCCAGAGGTTGCTGGCCAGGAGAGCAGGAAGGAGGCTACTGCACTGGTCCAAGCACCGATGAGGGGTGGCATGGGTGGCCACTGTGGGATGGAGTGTTGGGGGGAGATGGGGACAAGCAAGGCCTGGGGCAGACTTCGAGGCCAAAAGACATGGCCACCAGCTCTGCCTGGCTTTGACTTCTTCTCTTTTTGCCCTAAATAAAAGTAGCTAAGAGCTCTCACCCTGCCTTTGTCTCTTCTGTCACCCTTCCTGTTGTTGAGGACAGTCCTGCCTTCTCCCTCACCTGCTCCCTGACACCTTGTCACTCTCTTCCTCTCCTCACCTTCAAATATACTTGGGTCTTATCATTATCACTTAACAGCACTTGTCCTTGTGGCCAATTTTATCTTTCCAACAGGGCTGTTAGTTCCCGCAGGGCAGGGACCTCTTAAAAGGATCCTTGGGCGTTTTCCATCCCTCCTGTCTCAGGTGGGCCACTCCCACGCCCCTGTTCTTATAGAGTCTTAGGGAGAATAAGTAATGGTTGGGGACTTTTCCTGTGGGCCTCGGTCCCATTGTCTCGGTGGCTGGAAACTTTGCTCAGAAAGCCTCCTGGCATTCCTCGCATCACACAGCTGTTCGTGCTGGGGTGGAACTTGCTCTCAGGGCCTGGTCTGTAAGTCCTGACCCCTCTGCCCTGTGCAATGTTTCCCAGGTATAGGCTGGGCTCTCAGGCCGGATGGCCTATTTGAAGGGCCTGCCGGTGAGGCTGTGACTGAGGATGAATCCTGGGAGAGGAAGTTGCGCTCTTTTGACTGCACTTTTAATCATGCTGCAAGGAGACGTCTTAGGAGCTAGCACGTCACTCAAACCTAGATACTTTCTTATTGTGATAAAGTGTACATAACATAAAATGGACCATTTTTTGCCACATTAGGGCCCAAGGACAGTGGACGAGCTGTCAGAGAACTTGGAGGTCCGTGGGGAGCGGTCAGGCAGGCCCCCTAGGACACAGGACACAGCCTGCCCATGTGGCCTTGCAGGCAGGGGCTGGGTGGAGCGGGGGAGGGAAGACTCTGCTGTCTCTCTTGCTGCTGTTTTCCACATGGGAAGCCGTGGGCCCCTGGGTACAGGTCACAGAGAGGGGAAGGGAAAGTGGAGGGAGGACCAGAGCCACCCCCATTTTACAGACGAGGGAACCGAGGCCAAGAAGTGGGATTGTCTTTTGTAACAGCATTACTGAGATATAATTCACAGACCACACAGTTCACCAAGTTGTGCAGCCAACACCACAATCAATTTTAGAAAACTTTAACATCAAAAGGAAACCCAGTACCCATTTAAGCAATCACTCCCTGTTCCCCACCACCACCAGCCCCCGGCAACCATTAATCTACTTTTTATCTGTATAGATTTTTCTATTCTGGACGTTTCATGTAAATGGAATAATACAGTATGTGGCCTTTGTGTCTAGGTTCTTTCACTTAGTGTGTGTTCAAGGTTCATGCATGTTGTAGCATGATTTAGTGCTTCATTCCTTTTTATGTCTGAGTAACGATCCATGGTATGGATGTGCACGTTTTGTTTATCCACATATCAGTCCAGACATTTGGATGGTTTCTACCTTTGGCTGTCATGAATAATGCTGCTGTGAACGTTCGTGTACATGTTTTTGTGTGCACATGAGTTTTCGAGTCTCTTAGGTATCTACCTGGGAGAGGAATTGCTGGGTCATACGACAATTCTGTGTGTCTTGGGATTCCCGTTCCTCCTCGTCAACACTTGTCATTTTCTGACTTTCTGAGTATAGACATCCTGGCAGGTGCAAAGTGGTATCAGTTTTCGAGTCTCTTAGGTATCTACCTGGGAGAGGAATTGCTGGGTCATACGACAATTCTGTGTGTCTTGGGATTCCCGTTCCTCCTCATCAACACTTGTCATTTTCTGACTTTCTGAGTATAGACATCCTGGCAGGTGCAAAGTGGTATCTCATTGTGGGTAAGGATTTAAACTGTGGTCTTTCTTCCCCCAGAGGCTCTGTCCTCTCCCCCTCCAGAGCTAACAATGAATGGGGCTACCCTTCCTGAGAATGCCAGTGTCCCCAGCAGCAGGCCGAGCTCCTGGAGGTTGGGGCCCATGTGACCCCGAACCCCGGCAATGCCAGGCCTGTCCCCTTTTCCCCCACACCCAGCCAGCCAGGGGTGATTTGTGCTCACGGCTCCTTACAGGGTCCTCCTGCAAGGACCTGGGTTGGGAGGCAGATAGACCACAGGCCCAGAATTCTGGAGTCCAGGCAGTTGAAGCTCCTGGTCAGGGCATTCTGGGGGAAGCCCCTGAGCTCCCCCAGAACATTTCAGAAAGATGGCTTGCCTGAATCATAAAAACTCTCATTTGTTTGAGTACATGCACAGGTCGTAGCTCTCTTGATCCTCTTCCCACAGCCCTTGAAGAGGTGAATGCTGTCATCGTCTCCATTTTGCAGATAAGGAAACTGAAGCCCAGAGGGGTTAGACCACTGGCCTGAGGCTGCACAGCAGAGATATGCTCAGGACACATTCTTCACTGCCTTGCTTTTTCCTCTCTTCCTTTGGTTTCCTCCAAACACACTCGTCCCCACAGTCCCTCTCTGGTTCCAGGGGTCTTGATATCCTACGATGGGGGTAAGAGACAGCAACGAAGGCCCCTGCCCACCTCCCCACCTGTGTGGGCAGCCCACAGTATCCCTTCCTCAGCAGTGGTAGGGCATCCCTCTGGTCCTTGAGCTGCGGGGAGTTCTGAAGAGTAGGACACAGGGTCCTGCCTGTGAGGGCCTCACAGACGGTGGCCTTTCCATGTGATGCATTCATCCAGACCATTCGCTCATCTGTCCATCCATTCTTGCAACAAGTACCTACTGAGTGCAGTCAATGCCTGGCAATACCAAAACGGTGATGAGCAAAACCAGACAGCCCTCCTTCACAAGGCTTCCAGTCTGGTGGGGGGAGACAGACAGGTATTAGTGACCAAATCACACAAGCAAGTGTCAGGTGGCTGCTGGGATGAGGTCTTGGAAGGAGAGAGATGTAGTACGAAGAAACTAGAAAATGGGGCCCTTTGACTCCATTGGGGAGGTCTGGGAGGCTTCCTGCCGGAAGTGACTGTTGATCCCAGATCTGAAGGATGAGGGGGGGTAAATCAGGCGTAACAGGGGAAGGAAGAGTGTTGAGGTGGAGGGACAGCATGTGCAAAGGCCCTCAGGTAGGCGGGGGTGGCAGCACTGGCTAGAGGCCTCCAGGAGGCTTTGGCTGTGATTTGAAGGGCAGGGGCCTTGTTAAAGTGTTTCAGCTGGGGGTGGCGTGGCCATGTTTGCCTTTTGAGAGGACTTGGGGTTATAGAGGGTGGAACCAGAAAGAAGCCAGGTTTTGAACCTGATTTGAGCCAGTAGCCAGGGGCTGGCCAGGGGCAGGGTGAGAGTTGGCCACTCCCTGGGGTTGGTGTGAGAGGCTTTTTGTGATGGCTCAGTGGGGCCTCAGTGGGGCCTGGGCATCTCCCACCCTGGGACCCCAAACCTTAACCAGATCCTGCTGGGAGCCCTAAGCAGGCTTGGCGTGGGCTTTGGCCCCTCCCTGCCCCTTCTGCTGCTGCTGCGCTGGCACCCAGCCTTGGTTGGGCCTCCTGGCATCTCTACCAGGGCCCATTCATTCACAATCTCCCAGTCCCTCCTTCAGAAGGGGGGAAGCTCCCAGGCCTCTGGGATGGAGGTGCTGGCCCCCTGCCAGCCCAGCTTCCCTGCCCACAGCCCCCTCCCCAAATGCCCCCACCCTGGCCTGCCCTTTCTTTATGGCAGGCAAAGTGCTAATTCCCAGCCCCGAGAGGTGGGCCAGAGTCTGTGGCCAAGAGAGGAGAGACTGTTTACAGCCTCCGGCGGTTCTTGGCTCCGGCGGTCCGGCAGGCTGGCCTCACTGTGACATGTTTATTCTCCAGGCCCGCTGCTGGCCCCAGCTCTTGGCAGGGCGAGCGAGGGTTCTCGGTGATGGGGACAGGCTGGCGGCTGGGGGCTATTCGTGTGCGTGTTGACCTGCCTTCTCCAGCCCTCGTATGTTCACGTTCAAGGAGGCAAAACGTGCACTGAAGCCAGAAGGCCCCTGCCCTCCCCAAGGGCTCTGCCCCCGCCCCCCCAGCACCCACTCTCCTCTCTTGGCCAGAAGCCCAGCCCTGGCCCCCCACTCGCGCTCTGTGGGCCAGGGTTCCAAACTCCAACCACGAAGGTCTTCAGGGCCCACCGGTCTGCTCCAGCACACTTGGGGGCCCCCTCTGCCCACCAGGAGGGCCAACTCCTGCCACTCAGTCACTCGGCAGGTTTCTGCTGAATACCTAGTACGTGCCAGCCCCGGGTGACAGCAGTGAACGTGGCAGATGCAGATGGAGCTGGCAGCTCGGTTAGGAGGAGCCTGTCGTTCCCTGGTGGGGGTAACCAAGGATCGTTCAGTGGCTCCCACTCCCGGCCCTGCCACAGAACAGCCTCCTGTGCACAGGCCTGCAGCTCCACCATCAGTGCCGCTGCAGCTGGCTGGCCTGAGGGCACCAGGGTTGAAGGCCAGCTCTGCCACTGACCAGCTGGTGACTGCAGATGAGCCCTTCACCCCTCCAGGCCTCCACTCTCTTGCCCCTTTACAGCCGATCTCCTGGGCTGGTCACTTGTTCACTCAAGTATCCACTCATTCAAGGTGGCCACGTGCCACGCGGGTGCTGGGGTGTGATGAACAGACACAGGCAGGGCCTACAGCGGGCACAGGAAGGGGCGGCCAGCTCCTCGGAGGGTGGTGCCCATGGACACCCTCATGAATCAGGACCAGGCTGTGGAAGGACATGGTCTGTGGGGAGCTCCTGAGGCCATGGACCATGTGGGGCAGCTTTGGAAGGGGAGTCAGGATACCTCCTCTCATCCTTGTCCTTGACTGTCTCTTCCAGCCTCAGTTTCCCTGGTGTCTTACCCCATCGTGTCTCATCGTTCCCTCCAGGTCTGGGTTCGTGAGCTCTGGATGGAGGGGGACTGTGCCCCAGGGCGAGGCCTTGTCCTGCCATGTCGCCAGCAGAATGAATCCCCAGAGCAGCCACCGAGGTTGTGAGCTTGCATGTGGGTGTTCACTGCAGTGCCCCAGCCGGTGCTCCCGTCACCCCTGGACTGGGCGCCTTCCCCGACCACACAGGTCCTTAAAATGTAATGCTTTGCTCGGACACTGACTTTTGCTGCTTTCTCTCCTAACTCCATCGTGTCCTTGTTCCCCACACCTCCCAACCCCTTTCAGATGATTCCGAGGGAAACCCTGGTGCCTCTAGACCAGGGGTCAGCAGACTTTTTCTGTAAAGGGCCAGATCGTAAGTATTTTAGGCTTTGTGGTCTTCACCATCTCTAGGTCTCTGTCCCCTGTTTTTCCTTTTATTACTATTATTTTCAACAACCTTTAAACATGTAAAAACCGTTCTTAGCTCAGCCAGTGGATCACAGTTTGCAGCTGCCTGCTCTAGACTAGTGGGGTGGGGGTGGGGATTTGTTTTGTGTTAACCCACGTCCAACGTTAATGTTTCCTGAGTACTAAACACGGCCCAGCCTGCTGGGCTGCATGTGTATTCGCTCCTTTGACAACAACCCATGAGGTAGGCACGATGATGATCCCATTTTACAGATGAAGAAACTGAGGCATGGGGGATTAAAGGACGTGCCCAAGTTGTCATAGCTGGTTAGGGCAACATCAGGATTTGAACCCAGACCACAGGTGTCCTCGTAGGTAACAGCAGTGCTTCTCTGGCCCAACCCCCACCCTGATTATTTTGAACGTAGAAGTGGCCCAGATTCTACTCCCGGCTTGTTTACGTCTCTCGGCCCCCAGCTGGTGTGCATCAGCCCTGGGCATCTGCCCACTTTCCATCCTCTCCCCATCACCTTCCCCTGCACCAAATTAGGGAGAAACCCTCAGGAGCACCTCAGAGTTCCAGAAATGGCTTTGGCAGCACCTGCTTCTGCATGGCCAGCCCACAGGTCACACAAGGCAAGGTGGTGTCCCTTCAGCTGTTTGGCCCACATTCTGCAACCCTATATCTGAGGCACATGGGCTCAGCCAGGCACATGATCCCGAAGCTGGGAGGGGGAGCCTGATGCTGCCTGCTGGGCCTGTCCTGGTGATCCAGGCAGCTGAAGCTGAGGGGCCCCTGGGAGAGGCCATCCCCTGCCACTGATCAGGCACAAGGCACAGAAAGTGACTGATTGGTGTCTTAAAGCTGTTGGCTGCCAGAGCTGGTACTGAGCTTTCCAGCCTTCAGTGTTACTGTAAAATAGGCAGGGGATTTGGACAGGTAGTTCAAATGAGAGCAATAAACACATGGGGAAATATTGCCATTAAAACTATCAAATACCAAAAAAATGATAAGTCTCAGTGCTGGTGAAGTTGCAACGATATCACTCATTTATGTTGCAAGTGGCAGTATTAATCTGTATCATGCTGGTCTTTCCCCAAACCACTTGTGAGCAGGTATCAAGGTCTTTAAAAACTCTCACTACTTTGACCAGTAGTCCCACTTCTGAAAATGTACCGTCAGGAAATAACTTGCAAGAATGAAAATGATAAGGCACACAAAGATGTTCTTTGCACTGTGATTTATAAGAGTGGAAAAAATTGTAGATGTCCAGCAACAAGGAACAATTAACAAAACTGCTGTGTATCCCTTGGGTAGAAAATTACGTGGCATTAACACAACAGCCCCAAAACCCATTTCAGCACAGAGTGATGCCGAGGATGTAAAGTGGAGTAAAATAAGCAGAACGCCTGGTGGTGCACGTCTTGATTACAGCCTTAAAGAAATATGTTCATGTATGTCCAGGTTGGAAGAGGACTTGCACACCTGGATGTGGCTGTATTGGGAAGGTGGCAGGGGTGCCACTGAAACATGACTTCATGCTGTCATCTTTGAGCCATGCTGTAATGTTGTCACTGTGTAGTCTTAGCTTTAAACGTGAGGGAGGCATTTCTGTCACTCAAGTTTGTCATCACTCGCAACAGGAGAAGAGCTATCCAGACCCTCATTCTGGCTGAGACCTGAACAAGCTGTGTGATCTTGAGAAGGTTGCTTTGCCTCTCTGGGCCTTGGTTTTCTTCTCTGTAAGATGGGTCTCTGAGGCCGGCCCGTGGCTCATTCGGTAGAGTGCGGTGCTGATAACACCAAGGCCGCGGGTTCGGATCCCATATAGGGATGGCTGGTTCGCTCACTGGCTGAGCGTGGTGCTGACAACACCAAGCCAAGGGTTGAGATCCCCTTACCGGTCATCTTTAAAAAAAAAAAAAAGGGGGCCCTGGGGCGGGGGGCCCCCGGGCCCCGGAACCCCTCTTTTTTTTTTTTTTAAAAAAAAAAAAAAGGGGGCCCTGGGGCGGGGGGCCCCCGGGCCCCGGAACCCCTCTTTTTTTTTTTTTTAAAAAAAAAAAAAAGGGGGCCCTGGGGCGGGGGGCCCCCGGGCCCCGGAACCCCTCTTTTTTTTTTTTTTAAAAAAAAAAAAAAGGGGGCCCTGGGGCGGGGGGCCCCCGGGCCCCGGAACCCCTCTTTTTTTTTTTTTTAAAAAAAAAAAAAAGGGGGCCCTGGGGCGGGGGGCCCCCGGGCCCCGGAACCCCTCTTTTTTTTTTTTTTAAAAAAAAAAAAAAGGGGGCCCTGGGGCGGGGGGCCCCCGGGCCCCGGAACCCCTCTTTTTTTTTTTTTTAAAAAAAAAAAAAAAAAAAAAAAAGATGGGTCTCTGGGCCAGGAGGCCCCCAGGCTCCTTCTCATAGGCGAGGGCTATGTTTCTCTTGACCTTGTGGGGATGGGTCTCTGATGCAGGTTTTGCTGATATTGGCTGTAGGACTCAGGAGCATTTATTGAGCACCTCCTGTGTGCAGGTGAAGGAGAGTGATGGGAGATGTTTCAGCTTTAGGTTTTTGTTGTTTTTTAAAAAATCTCTTTCTTGCTAAGTGCTTTATTATTGCTAACAAGCTGCTGATGTAGACCCATGCGAGGGGACATCCCGCATGGTGACACGAGGCGAGTATCACTGCAGCTGGGGTGGAGCGTGAGCACCATGTTCCAGCCCCGGCTCTTCCCCCTCCATGCTGCTTCACCCTGGACAAGCTGCTGGCTGTGTCTGGGCCTCGTGTCCACCATCTGTAAAATGGGCCGGCACCTTCATATCTCCACAGGCTGTAGGATCTGGAGAGGGTCCTGGTTTGCGAGTCCTTGGTGGGTGGGGATTTATAATGCAGCTGGAACTGGTTATTCTCATCCAGCCTGGTGAGACCAGAGGTGGAGGGAGGTCGTGAGGACAGAAGGCTGTGGGCCAGGATGCTGCCTTGCGGGTGCCCCTGGGAGCTGGACCTGATGCTCACCACCTGCCGGGTAGGTGTCAGGTGGCCTGGCCAAGGCTGCACAGCTCCAGGGTTTTGGAGCTGGGAGCTGACCCAGGCTCATTTCCTGATAGGGAGGCTGCCAGCTGGGGTAGAGTGATTTCGGGCAAGTCTTCCTTCCTGAAGTCATGGAGACCTATGAACTCTCACATCTCGAGGCAGCTGGAGTCTGACGGCTTTTGTGTCATCTCAGAGCCAGCATTGCTCGGAACATTGCCCGTCAAATGGCTTCCGTCTGGTGGAGGACACTTGTTATGAGCTGAACTGTGTCCCCCAAATCTGTAGGTTGCAGCCCCAGCCCTCAGGACCTCAGAATGGGACTGTATTTGGAGATAGGGCCTTTAAAGAGGTGGTTAAAGTCAAGTGAGGCTGTTGGAGTGGACCCTAATCCAATACGACTGTTGTCCTTGTAAGAAGAGATTAGGACACAGATACACAAAGAGGGGAGACCATGTGAGGACACAGGGAGAAGACACTGTCTACAAGCCAAGAAGAGAGGCCTCAGGAGGAATCAACCCTCTGACCTCGATCTCGGACTTCCAGCCTCCAGAACTGGGAGGAAATAAATTCCTGGTACTTAAGCACCCAGTGCATGGTGCTGTGTTATGGCAGCCTTAGCAAACTAATACAGTGCCCCACAGACATCCCTGAGGGTGTCTACCCGCTCTTGGGGTGACAGCTGAAGATGTCCAGGAGCGTGGGAAGAAAGTGTGGGTAGGTTTCTTCATCATACCTTATTGTTGGACGTCAGTTTTCCCTACTGTTATAAATAACGGTGCAAAGACCATCTTTGTGCACTTTATTATTCTCATTCTTGCAGGGCACATTTCCAGAAGTGGCCTTACTGGGCCAGGTGTGGCATGTCCCAGGG
Source organism: Galeopterus variegatus (assembly GCF_000696425.1). Classification (NCBI taxonomy): domain Eukaryota; kingdom Metazoa; phylum Chordata; class Mammalia; order Dermoptera; family Cynocephalidae; genus Galeopterus; species Galeopterus variegatus. The sequence goes on along the minus strand of NW_007735137.1, from coordinate 20,659 downwards.
CCGTGGCTGCTGTACAGATCTCTGCAGCCACCCCAAGTGCATTTAGCCAGCAAGACATCTCCTGCTGTGTGGGGAAGACACCCCCAGCTCTGGGGAGTCCAGAGCCTGGGCTCACACCTGTCAGGAGTGCCCTCGAGGGGACCATGGGACCTTGAAGGTCATCTTTTGGGATCAGGCTCTGAGCTGAGTCTCATGGCAGGAGGGGCACCAAAGGAACCCCCAGCCTGGAGTGGCGAGGCAGGGTCTGCAGGCAGCTCAGACGTGCAGGCTCCAAGGGCAGGTCTGTGGGCTGTTGGCAGCTGTGCTGGGTCAGCCATGTGGGAAGGGAGGTCTCCATTCTCTCCACAAAGATTTTCTGTGGTTCTGTGAGGGTGAGAAAGTGTTGGATCTGTTAAATGAGGTGGATGCTGTCCCAGGGCATCTCTTGCCAGGCTGGGAGCTGGCACCGGCGTCGTTCCGCCGGGTACATAATATCCCATAATAGGATCTGGCTGTTTGGAGTCCACAGAGACAGAAAAAGATTGACATCATGCAAGTATTAGGTTCGGGGAGTGGAATGCCCGTGGGCCCTTCTCCACATTACTGGCTTCTGTTCACCCGGAGAGAGCTGCTTTGTGGCACCACCTTGGAGAAGCTGCCTGTGCTGGGGTGAAGCATCCCCCAAACTCACATCACCTGGAACCTGTGAGTGTGACCTTATTTGGAAATAGGGTCTTTGCAGATGTCATCAAATTAAGATGAAGTTATACTGAATTAGGGTTTGGGCCTACATCAAGTGACTGGTGTTCTTACAAGAAGGGGGAGATTTGGAGACGCAGACGCCCAGGGAGAAGGCCACATGAAGACGGAGGCAGAGTGGAGTGGCACTGCCACAAGCTGAGGAACGCCAAGCATCACCAGCAACACCAGAATCTAGAACAGTCAAGGAAGCTTCCTCCCCTAGGGCCTTCAGAGGGAGTGCTGCCTGCCGACACCTTGATTTCAGACTTCCCCGAACTGTGAGAGAATGACTTTCTGTAAGCATCCAGTTTATGTCCTTGATTAGGGCAGCCCTGGGACACTAATGCACAGATGCTGCTGGAGCCTCGTCGCTGACCCTCACGGCATGTGCCCGTCCCCTTTTACAGACTGCATGTGTCGCAGGAGATTGGAGCATCTTGTACACGGGCTTGCATCCCAGGTGGGGCTGGCAGCGGGCCAGGCACACAGCAGGACCCCCGTGAATGAGAGGCATGCAGGAGCCCTGGTGGAAGGACAGGCGGGCAGGAACGGGGTGGTGCTCAGAGCGGACCCTGTGGCCCAAGAAAGACCAGCCCCTTCCCCTCCTGCATCTCCCCTGCCCTCCTTGCCCAGTCTTGGCTTCTGGGGGCAGGAGGGGGATGGGCAGGGGTGGAGCGTCGGGCCTAGGGCCTGGCCAGAGTGCCCAGAGGGGAGATGCTTGAGGGTTAGGCCACAAGTGACACTGACCCTCATCACAGGTGACACAGACATGTGGGATGGCCCGAAGTCGAGTGGTTAAGAGCCTCAAGTTGCGAACTCGACTGCTGGGGGTCAGACCTCTGCTCCTTATCTTCCAACCACTGTGACCTTGGTTAGGTCACTTAGTTGCTCCTGGCCTCACTTTCCTCACCTGTGCGATGGGGATGCACAATGACGTCCGCCCTACAGCGCTGTGGCGGGGGCCGCACAGACGCCTAGAGAAGGGCCTGGCACCGTTCATTCACTCGGCAGGCATTTGCTGAGCACCTGCTGTGTGCCCAGCGTGGTTCCAGGCACTGGGGGTTGAGCAGCAAACACACAGGAGTCCCCCCTGCCCTCACAGAGTGGACGTTCCAGTGGTCGTGATCATTATTGGATGTTACCAGTTAGCTGGCTTAGGAGGGCTAGCCTGGGACTCTCAATCCCCCCATCCCTCAGCCCCATCCCCTCCCCCGCCACCACGTGCAGCATCGTTTCTCTTGGAGAACAGGATCGGGTTGCTGGCTGCTAACTGAGACGTGAGGGCTCTTAGTCACCCAGTGGCCTGTCCCCACCCCTGGGATCCCATAGTGTGAAGTTGCTGAGTGGAGCCCCTGGAGGGGTGGGTCAGAGACATGCTTGAGAAATGTTCCCTTGAACCCTGGGGGGGCCACCAGGAGCCGACAGGAGTTGGGGAGAGGGGCAAGCCTGTTCCTTAAGAGGAAGTGCTGTTACTACTAGCTCTATGTATTACTGTATCTAATAGTGATATAATAATGTTAGCTAATAACAATTAATAGCTAATATGATATTATTTACTTGGTAATCATAATAAAATATTTCACCTACCATGTGTTAGATACACAAATTGACTTGCAAGACCTTCACTCCAACCCCACGAGGTGGGTGTTTCTCTTATCCCCATGGGACAGATGAGAAACTGAGGCACAGAGAGATTAAACTATTTTCCCACAGGGGCACGGCTGGTGGAGAGGCTGCATTTGAGCCCAGCTGTTGGCCTCTCAGTGCCTGCTTGGACCTGCTGCACTGAACCCCACCAGCCTCTGTGGGGGACTTCACTGTTTCCAGCAAGCCCATCCTCTGGGGAGACCCAGAGTTAAGATGTAGCACTTGCTGTTCACATCCTGCTCCTACCTCCTACTGGCTGCCTGGCTTTGGGCAGCTTACTGAACCTCAGTTTCCCCACCTGTAAAATGGGTTTGCAGCACCCTTTCTCTGGATCATGTTGGGGGATAAGAGAGGTGATCCGTGGCGAGCAGAGAACCTGATACTTGGATGGGAGGAAGGAGGAGGAAGGTGCCTGGAGAAGGGAGGAGGGCCCAGTGGTTGACAAAGTGGCCTCAGGGGTGCAATTTGGGGCCTTGGCTGCACCATTTAATCCTGGGATGGCCTTGGGCAACTGACCTAGCCCCACTGTGCCTCAGTTTCCCCATATGGAGACCAGGAACGATCAGAGTGGCACCCTTACAGGTGGCTTGGAGGGTTTAAAGTGCCCGCATCACACAGCACCTCACAGAGATGTGGTCAAAAACACCACGTCTCAAGGCGATGTGGGGAGACGGGGTGGGAGTCAGGAGAGGAAGCTGGGACAAGCCCAGGGCATGATGTACCTCTTGAGATCAGCTCGTCTTCATTTCTGGGCTGCATGTGGGGCTGAGGAGCCAAGGCTGGCCGGGCAAGCAAGAGGAAGCTTGCAGATCTGAAAGCCCTTCACCCGAGGCCTTGAAGAGTGCAAGAAGATGGGAACTGGAAGGTCCCTGAGACATCAGCTCCTCCATTCTCTGAGTTTGACCAGAATCCCAGGCTCAGAGCAAGTGTGACTCCCCCAAAGAATGCTTGAGAGGGGCGCTGGGTCCAGACCCATGCACTCTGCCTGCAGGCCCGCGTGGTGTGTGCATGGAGGGGTTTGCACAAGATCGGGGTCCCTTTGCACTCACATACCTCCCTGCTGGGACCCGGTATGAGCATCGGGAAACCTCAGGAGGGGGCTGGGGTAGTCTGCACCCCAGAACCGAGGTGTTTGCCTGGGCATGGAGACCCCACCTGCTTGGCTGGGAGCTGGGGCTGGTTACATTGTCACGTGTCCTTCAGAGTTGGGGGTGAGTGTGGGAGACCCCTGGAAGGCACCTCTTGGCCCCTTCTAGGGTTAGGGCACAATGTCCTTTCCATGGCCATTGCAGCTCCTGGGCCATTTCTTATCCATGGTGGTAGGGGTGCGGGGTAGTGAGGGGCCCCCTTTTAAAACAGCAGCTGAGGAGGGGTATAAACAACTGCAGACTCAGAGCAGAGACAGTGGGGACCAGCGGCTGTGGGTAGGGTGGGCTCTGGGGTCTGTCTGCCTCATCCAGCTTCCAGTGCTGCCCCTGCTGTGTGACCTTGGGCAAGTTACTTCACCTGCCCTGGGCTGCTGAACGTTCCTGAGCCTTCCTGAACCGTCTCCGCCTCATCTGTAGAACACCGGTGCACATTTTCAACTCTTGAGGTTGTTTGAAAAGGAATCCAGTCCCTCCATTCAGCACATATTGATTGAGAGGGACAGAGTGCCAGGCATAGTTCTAGGGGCACCTGTTAAAGCAGACGTGCCCAGCACAGTGGTGCACACATGGGCTTTGGATGGACCTGGATCTGAGCTTGGCTCTGCCACTTGCCACGAGTCACTTTATCCCTCTGGACCTCACTTTCCACGTCATGTGGAAAACGGGGGTGAGAACAGGTCCCCTAGAGCCCAGGCGCCTGGCAGGGTCCCTGTGTGTCGGCTCACCTCCCACTGGCTCCTGCTCTGTCCTGGCCATTTTGTCTTGTGTCCGCTCCATCTTTGTTTCTTTCCCAACTTCCAGCGCCCAGTAGTCTCTCTTTGTATGTTTTCATACCAAATGACCAAGTGAATGTCGAGTATCCTTCCTGTGTATTCTGAAGGTGTGTGTGGATTTTTTTTTTTAAAGTGCATTCTAGTTTGCAATTTTGGTTTGGTGCAGAATAATCCTGGTGGGAGCTGGTTAAGTCGATTTGGGGCTCTGGGGTGGACCTGCTCATCGAATTGCTGGGCATAGATGGGGCCAGCATGGATGCTACTTGGTTAGGGAGCTTTGGCCCACCATCGGGCTGTCTTGGACCACTTTGCATTATCTTTCTAGAATCCCTCATCTTTTGACAGCATGAATAACTCTCTGTACTGCCCAGAACAGACACGTGTCCTCTTCCTCCTCCTCTTCCATCTCCATTCTCGATTATCACTTATAGCTCCTTGGGTGGCTGTCACATCCTCTGTGTCCGCACACCTGACCTGTATCCTGTCATTGATTTTTCCTTCCTGCATTCCCCAAAATTGCATTTAGAGCAGCCCCAAGACTTTGGGACCACCCCCTGGCTGTAAAATGCCCATTTTACAGATGGGTTCACCAAAGGCCTCCAAGCCGGTGTTTCTCTTCGTTTCTAGCCTGGCCCAGGGAAGGCAGGCTCCTCTGGTTTCCCGGCCCTGTGGATGGCAGGAATTTCTTTGGGACAGGTGGGCAGCATTTCCCTGGGGTGACCCAGCCTGAGGGAGGGGAAGCCCTGCTGCTATTTTTGGCCACTCCAGGTGCCCCCCCTCAACGCCCTGTGAGCCACAGCTGTCCAGACTTGGTGGCCTGTGGGTTCTCCCATGACATAGAGCACTGTCCTGGCCAGGGGGCCAGTGCTGCACCCTCAGCCCCTCACCCCTTTCTCAAGGGTTGGGGATTCCCAAAATGTGTTCTCCACCCCTCTGAGCCTGAAGCAACCCAGCATAACCCTATGCCTGGGATTTTAAGAGCACTTTTTGGTCCCCCCTTTTCCAGTGGGTGGCTGTAAAAATAGCACTTGGTTTCAGTTAGGAGCCGGGGCGGGCGGGGGTCCGGTTTCCCTGCTCCTGGAGGAATTACCGGACCACATGCTGCCAGGAGCCTTGGCTGGGACAGGCCAGCGAGGCTCCAAGCCGGCGAGCGGGCGGCGGCGCAGATGGAAACTCGATCACCCCCGGCTCAACAGACTGTTTGATTTATTTTAAAATCAAGCAGATGGCTGCAACAGGGGTTTGTTTAAGTTCAGCTCAGAGCCGGGCCCGCGGCCAGGAGCCTCGGGGCAGCTGTGCCAAAAATTTTTCAATGACTTTGGTCGTCAAACCACCTCTTCCCCTCCCTTTTGAACTTCGGCCCCACCACACACATGTAGGCCCTCTGGAGCCTTCTCCCGCCGCCTGCGCGCCTGTCGGGGCTCTCTGTGCCTCTGTGTCTCTCTGCCTCCCCCCTGCATCTCTGGCTCTGTCTCTCAGTCTCTTTCTCTGCTTCTTTCTCAGTGTCTGTGTCTCTGTCTCTCTCGTTGCTTCAGTTTCTGTGTCTCTTTTTGTCTCTGTCTCTCTCTGATGGGTCTCTGTGTTTCTGTCTCTCTCCCACCACTTCCTCCCTACTCCCTGTCCCCCTGCTCCCTGCCTCCTCCAGCTTCCTCAGTCCCCGCCTCCTCCCCTCCTGTCTCCCTCCCCACCCCCCACAGCCCTCTCCCCCTCCCTGGCCCAGCAAGGCACATGGGAGAACAGCCAAGCCTTTGTGGCCATTCAGCGTCCTCCAGGCCGTCCCCTCTCTGAGACACCATGGCTGGGAAAACCAGGCCCCAACCGTAAAATCCTGCAGTAGACCAGACCTCCGAGGTCAAGTGACTCCACCCCTACTCAGAGGCAGGGAGGCCAGGGTGGTGGCCTCTTGGTCACAGGGTCGGCATCTGCAGCTGTCCCTCTGCGGCTGGGTGGGCGGGGTGGGCTGGGCTCTGGTGAGGAGCCCCACTGTGCGGCTGGTTTGCTGAGAAGGTCAGCTGCAGGCTGCTAGAGAGGGTCGTGCTCCTCACACCGCGTGCACACACACCACACACAGACACATATACACACATGCACACACCCACATACACAGACAGTCCCAAACACACCACACACATATACACACGCACACACCCCACATACACATGCACCCCCACACCACACACAGATGCACACATACACACATGCACACACCTCACATACACATTCACCCCCACACCACACACATATGCACACACCCCACATACACATGCACCCCCACACCACACACAGATGCACACATACACACATGCACACACCTCACATACACATTCACCCCCACACAACACACATAGCCACACATACACACATGAACACAGCTCACATATACATGTACACCCACACCACACACATGCACACCCCTCACATACACATTCACCCCCACACCACACACACAGACACATATACACACATGCAGACACCTCACATACACATGCATCTGCACACCACACACAGACACACACGCCCCCACCCCCATATACACAAGCACTCACAAGTACACACTCCCACATACATACACGTGCATGCACACCCCGCATACACACATACCACACACATACATATCCCCCACATACATACACACACACACTGTGAACAGAGCGAGCCACATGCCGAGCCACATGCCCCCACTCCCCAGAGGGATGAACGGGTTCCCTGTTCACGTGGCAGCAGCCCCACCCCAGCCAGGCCGACCCCTTGCCTACATTTCCTACCAGAGCTGTCACACACTGCCTGCCGTGGCCTCCTAAACAAGAGGAGGCTTTAAAGCAGCAGCCGGCTCTTTAAATAACCCCAGGTCCAGAGAGGAACGCTCTCCAGGCAGGGTGGGGCACAGCCCCCCGCCACCCCGGCACCACAGCGGGGGTGCCGATGACATGCCGGCCCCTTGCCTGGGCTGAGGGCCAGACCCCACGTCAGGCCCACTTGTAGCCCGTCTGGGTGGAGAGGCCAGCTCTGGGGTGGGTCTGGGGGAGCTGACTCAGCTGCCCCTCCCGGCCCCTGTCCCATGGGGTCACTCACCCATGACCAACTGGGCGGCCTCAGGGAAGGCGGGAGAGGCACATGCTGGGGGCGTGGGCCACAGAGGCCCAGCCCTGAGGGATAGAACAGGACCCTGGGCCCTCAGCTCCATCTCTGTAGGCCATGTCCATGCTGGCAGGGGACAGCATGGCCCCCACGGCACCTCCCTGCCCCTGCAGCCCTGAGGGATAGAACAGGACCCTGGGCCCTCAGCTCCATCCCTGTAGGCCATGTCCATGCTGGCAGGGGACAGCATGGCCCCCACGGCACCTCCCTGCCCCTGGGGTCATGGTGGAGCACACTCTTTGGGGCTTATCAGACTCTGCCCTGGGCTGGACCCACTAAGACCTTAGGGGCAGATTTATCCAGAAGGTCCATGTGCAGAGCCCAGGCCCAGGTAGGTAGAGTGGCAGGCCAGGTACAGGTTGGGCCAGAGGCAGTTGCCCTTAATTACAGGAAACATGGGCTCCACGTTCTGCGTGGAGAATGTCTTCGTGGTCTGGTCCCTTCATGTCAGAAGTTTTCCAGGGTGTTGCTGTTGGTTCAAACCAGACCACCAGCAGCTCTCGATCCTGAAAAACACTGCCAGGAGGTTTATATCTATTTTTCACAACAGCTGAGTCCCACCCCCGAAGCCGTGCACCAGCATTTCTTTGTCAGATCAGTTTGGAAATTGTAACGCATTTTAGCACCTCCTCGAACACAAATGAAGCCCGGGAAACAGAAAGCATGGTCCAATTAAAAGTGCATGTCAGTGCCCCTGCGTGGACTGCTGCAGGAGCTGCTTTTCATTGAGGTTGCCTCTCTGAGGTTTGGAAGCTTTTATTTATTTGTTTTCCATCTCATGGTCTCCCGCCTGGGGACAGGGCCTCCATGGGCCTCTTGGAGCCCTCCCTGCGGCAGAAGTTTGGATTCACTGCAGAGCTTCATTCATACAGCGACTTTTCTTCTTGTTTTTCTTACTATTTTAATTTCGTCTGCAAAAGAGGAGCATAAAAATTTAAAAACTGCATACCGTGTATCCCAAAGGCATGTTTGCAAAGTTTATAAAAATTTCATTCACCATTTTGATTTTGGGGGTGGGGGTTGTTTTTCTGGTGAGGATAAAAGCTCAGGCTGTCACACCAAAGCTATTATACCCATTTGTTCTGATCTCAGGAAAAGGCAGAAAAATGTCTTCGGACCTACCATGATAATAAATCCTTTATGCTCCTGAATTCAATGATGCCAGATGGGACCAGCACCATTTTATTTTACCCTTTAGTTGCAGTAAAATACACAAGACATAAAATTTACCATCGTGACCATTTTAAAGTGCGCCATTCAGTGGCACTTAAAACATTAACAGTGTTGTGCAACTATCACCTCTATTATTTCCAGAACTTTCTCATCCTAAAAGGAAACCCTATACCCATCACCAGCACCATTTCTAAGACCTTCTGGAGGCAGAGACGTTTCTTCCCTCAGCAATCCCAGAGCAGCACATGGCACATCTAAAGGCCCACAGAGAAGGAAGTGCCATCTGATTCCTGTGTGAGGGTGACGGCCTATGAAGGAACAAAGAAAAATCTGCGCTTGACAATGGGAGTGAATAAAGAGAGCAAGAGAAGGGGAGGAGGCGAGGGAAGAGGAGGTTACGGAAAGCAGAGGAGGGATTCCTGGAGCCAAACTCATTAAAAAAAGCCCTTGGTCTGGTTGGCAGCTGAGAACCTTTTTTATAGTTGGGTTTAGCTTGAGGCTCTACAAATTAGCGTGGTCTGTTCCAGTTCGGGTTTATAGCTTAGTTCACTTGGTGCCCGGCTCCCTGGCTTCTTGGATGCTGAGCCCTTGGCAGTATCCAGAATCATTCATTCATTCATTCAGAGGTTTGTTGAGCACCTACTATGTGCTGTGTGCTGTTCTGAGTGATGGAGATGTAGCCATGAACGAGATAGACCTGCCCCTGCCCCATCTGGCCGAGGATCCAGACGACAGAGAGATACGTGAATAAACAGTCAGTGAGTTATTGCATGGAGCTTGGTGCTGTGGATACACAGGACGCCGGTGAGGGCTGGAGGGTGCTGAGGAGCCCAGCCCTGGGAGGAATGGATAAATGCTGTGGTCCATGTGGTTGGCAGGGCTGGGGGACATGGGCATTGGGGTTTACTCTCACTGGGAAGGGGAGTCATTGAGGGAGTCCCCAGGGAGAGGTGGCCAGATTCACATGACCCCCACCCCTTCACTGTGGGGTGGAGAGCAGACTGCAGGGGCAGGCAGGGATGCGGTGTGTGTCAAAGAAGACACCTGTCAGGATCCACGGATTCCCCTTACTTTGATCATTCTGATTACTTCATGGAGAGAGTCTGGGTTTGGAATTACTGCCTTTAATGCCTTTCTCCCACTTGCAATATCAGTTATTTATTGCTGTGTAACAAATACTCCAAAACATTGCAGCCTAGAACAGCACATATTGAGTAATCTCACAGTTTCGGTGGGGCAGAAGTTTGGGAGTGGCTTAGCTGGGAGGTTCTGGCTCAAGGTCTCCTATAAGGCTGGACTCAGCATGTTGGCCAGGGCTGCAGTGTCATCTGAAGGCTGGACTAGGGCTGCCAGGGTGGCTCCCTCATGTGGCTGGTGGCAGGAGGCCTCAGTTCCTTGCTAACTGGTGGTGGGAGGGCTCAGTCCTTTGCCATGTGGGCCTTTCCAAAGGGCTGCTTAGGTATCTATATGTCATGGCAGCTGGCTTCCCTTGGAGAGAGACTCTCAGAATAAGAGGGAGCTGCTGTGCCTCCAGTGACCGAGTCTCAGAAGCCACACACTGTCTCTTCTGCCACATTGGCCCATACTCAATGGCTCCACCTCTTCAAAGGAGGTGTGCCAGAGGATCTGTGGATATGTTTTTAAACCAGCACTCCTGCTGATCCCTCTTTCTGGTAGGAGAGAAGATATCAGGAATGATATCTGGCTGAAATGGAATAACATGGTTTGGTTTTCATGGCATGTGTTTTGGGGGTTATCTCTATTTGTGTTGCTTGATACTGATTTTCCTTTTATGCGGGTCATAGACATTATAAATTTATTTAAGCTTAAAGAGTGAGTTGACTTAAAAAATTCTGAAGTAAGAGGTATTAAGTAAAACGCTAGTGAAGGACAGGTAAAGCGAATGTGCCAGGACATGGGAGCTAGAAGCTGACCGGGTCTGGGCCTGCAGGCAGCAGAGTGGCTGGGAGTGCAGCCTTGCAAACACCTGCCCTGGTTGGAGGCCTGGTCAGCCACCTGGAGCCGCGCAACTGCGGGCAAGTATCTCACTGTGTTGTAGCTCAGTTTCTCCTTGATGAAATGGAGGCAGCAACCTGCTGCCTGGTGCTGTTGTGAAGCTTTGGTACAATAGAAGCCCCACAGGGGGCTTGAGGGCAAGACGAGTGTCCCCTGCTGGGAGACGCCCTGTGCTTTCAGCCTGACTCCACCGTGTTCGCTTGTGTGCATGGGTGTGTGTGTGCGCGCATGTGCATGCATGTGGGTGTGTGTGCATGCACACAGGCGTGCGTGAGTGTGTAGATGAAGGGGATCAGGAGGTAGTGCCCCTCTCTCTTCACACTCTGAGCAGTGGCAGCACTTGCTGGTGCAGGTGGGGAAGACTACTCGGCAGGGTTCTTCATGTGGCCAGAAAACAGGTTATCCGTGAAGGAATGAATTACTCAAGCAGTGGTCATCCCCCCCGACCTAGGTGCCCCCCGCCCATCCAGCCATCTTTTCTGTCCATTCATCTATCCTCCCATCTAGCCATCCATGCATCCTTCTTTCCTTCCTTCTGTCCATCCCTCCATCCACGCACCTGTCCATCCATCTGCCTTTCCTTCCTTCTTCCATCTTTCTGTCCATTCATACATCTGTTACCCATCTTTCCCAATTCCTTCTTTCGTCCCTTCTATCCACTCATCTACCCGTTCATCTTTCCTTTTTTCCCTTCTGCACATTCATCCACCAGTTCATCTGTCTGTCCATCCATCTGTTTTTCCTTTCTTCCATACATCCATCTATCCATTCATCTGTCTATCAGTCCATCTGTCCACCCAATAGGCATTGGACTTTGTACTGAGCACACAGCAATGATCAAAATAGCCCCCACCATCAGAGAGCTCCATTCTGGTCAGGGAAGCCTGTACTTCGTGAAGGAACTGAGGAGACGGTTGGTCATCCTGTAACGGTTTAGTGAGCGCCTGCTGTATGCAGGCATTGCATTTAGTGAAGGCTAGTGCATGTGGGCCTCTCCTCATGGACCTCATAGTGGGTATGTCCAAAGCACAGGGGGTGCCACGAGGGGGCATGATCAGCTCTGCCTTGCAAGGGAGCCAGGCCTTGAGTGGGCTCTTGAGGGGTGCGCAGGAGTTGGCCAGGAGGGTGGGGGAGAAAGGGCAATCCGGGTGGCAGGAACTGCACAGGCAAGGCCAAGGAGGTGTGAGAAGCGTGGCAAGTTTGGGGAAGTAGAGGCAGTGGAAGAGTGTCTGGGAGAGAAACAGGGGAGGATATTGGAGGTTGGGGCTGGAGTCGGGGGTGGGTGGGCCACTTGAGGGAAACCTTGAGAGTTGGGGAGAATAAGGATAAACAGAGGCAGTGGGAGGGGAGACTCATGTCAGGCCAGCCCGGACTCTGGAGCACCCGCACACGCTGGCTCTGTGCCGGGCCCTGGAGATGGAGAGTGACAGACGGCTCCACTCATTCACTCACCGTCTCCTGAATGCTGGCTTCGTGCCGGCACGGAAGGGGCAGCAGTGGACAGGCCAGGTGGGGTCCTGCCTTCACGGGGCTCATACCGAGTCAGGGGCGATGAAACACTGAACCGGTAAATCTCACTCTCCTGCTGGGGAGTGAAAAGGGCTTTGGGGGAAATGCCACAGGGGGACAGGGTGGCAGGGAGTGCTGCCTCAGCAAGGGCCAATAGGCAGGTGGCCCCTGGGGGAGGGTGACGGGGGGGATAGCACGAGCAAAGGCCCTGAGGTGGGAGCAAGCCTGACCTGCTGGAGGAGGCAGCGTGTGGTCCAAGATCTTCAGGGGCCCTGTCACTTGGCTCCGGGTGAAGAATAAGTGGATTCCAGGGGTGAGGTCAGGAAGTTAGAGATGCGGAGGGCTTTGCAAAGGATTTGGTTTATTTTTTTCCTGTGGGTGCTGGGGAGCCATTGAAAGTTTTTGAGCAGGGGAGTGGTTGTCACCACCGTTCGTGGGCAGCAATGTGCAAGATGGCCGGGAGGGGGAGGGCAAAGCTCAGGGGCTGGAAGTTTCTGGGAAGGCTGAGTCAGCATGGTTAATGCCCGGGCTTCAAGGTCAGCCAAGTCTGGGTTTGAACCTCCACTCTACCATGAACTAGCTGTGTGACCTGGGCTAGGTTCTCATGCTCCCTGAGTCTTAGTGTCCTCGTCTACAAAATGGGAGTAACAATAGTGCCTATCGTTTGGGGCAGTCGTGGGCATTCCAGGAAGTGTCGTGTGTCAGCTGTGCAGTCCCTGCCTACAGCACGTGCCCAATGGTGATTGGTGCACTTTCCAGGCCCTGTGAGGACCACATAAATTATGGGTAGCAGGCACAGATAGGCAGGAGGGCCTATCAGTTGTGTCTGATTAGCTTCTGGGAGAGGACAGGGGTCAGAGGTGACATATTCTCAAGCCCAGAAGACCAGTTAGCAGAAAGCGTCTTAGAAAAGGAAATGGTGCAGAAACATGCCAGCCTTCTGCTGCCTCACATTGACCTGCTGGAAAGGACCCTGGGCCCCCAGACTGGGGCCTCTGGCCCTCACTGGAGGACACACACCTGAGAGAGCTGAGCTGTCCCCACCCGGCGGCCTGTTCCAGCCGTGCAGGGCCTGGGCATCCGACAAGCAGGACTGCTGTGACTCACTGCTGTGAGGCCTCCAGCTGGGCTTGCTTCCAAACACTCATGCTGCGGGGGGCGGAGGGACTCCCGCCTTCATGCTGAAGATGAAACAGACTGGCTGGGGGTCCAGGAGAGCAGCCCGTAGAGCAGGGTGGGGGACGTCTCCAGGCTAGGGGGCTGAGGTCCCTGAAGACAGAGTGCACGCCCACCTCGGGGGTCCGGCATTGGCAGGGGCAGCATGGCCGGTGGGCGGGCTCCATCATAGGACAGCTCTCCCTGCAGCCAGCGGCAGGCTGGAGCCAGCTGGCCCGGCCTTGGCACGGCCAACACAGAGCACGTCAGCTCAGCCTTCGTGGTGCCAAGGCCAGGAGCAGGCTCGCGGCTCCTGTTCAGCTCCTGCAGGCCTGGGCCTCTGTGCCCCCGACCTGGCCTCTCTCGGCCCCCACCTGGCGCTCCCTGCTCCCCTCACACCCCCACATGCTCTGAGTGTGCTGGCGACTGTGACAGCTACTGTCTATTGGGTACTTTCTATGTGCCGAGCACTGTGCTGTTTTCATGTGTATTAAATTACTTAATACTCCTAAGTATTATTCCCATTTGATACAGAAGGAAACTGAGGCACAGAGAGATTACGAAACTTGCCTAAGGTCACACAGCCAGCAAATAGTAGAGCTGGGATTCCCCCATGCAGGCTGACTCCAGAATCCCTACTTTTAACTGCTTCATGAGACCACCTCCTGAAGCAGTATTAAATGAGAGTGGAAAGCACAGTTGGCAGCCCCAAGTGTACAACAAGTGACCTTTCCTCTAAAGCAAAGTAAATCCAAGTGTGATTCTCTTGGTCCTTTCCTCATGGTTGCAAGATAGCTGCCACAGCTCCAAGCATCACATTCTCACATGACAGCATCCAAAAGCAGGATGGGAAGGGTAGAAAGCTCTCTTGCCTTTTTCTCTTTGGGGGAAGAAAGTGTTTCCCAGAAGCCCTTAGAAAGCTCAGGTCCCGTGGTCCAGGGCTGGGTCATGTGCCCATCTGTAATTGAAGGGCCTCTGGGAACGTATCCGACCTCCTCAAACTCTGTGGGGGAGGGTGGTAGGAATGATGAAAGATGGATGGTTGGTGGGAAGCTCTACACTGCAGGTGGTGCTGTCTCCATTTACAGAGAGGAAAACTGAGGTTTAGTGATTGGGGTCTTGTCTGGCCTCTTTTAACCCCTCACTGGCATCACCGAGTGTCAGAACTGCCTTTCCAAGTGGGTTCAGCCTCAAGCAGGCAAGGACAAGGCTTATTTATCTTTTGTGTGTACCTGTCTTTTTTTTTTTTTTTTTTTTTTTTTACAGCTGGCAGGGGCAGGGATCTGAAACCTTGACCTTGGTGTTATAACACCACGCTCTAACTGGCCAGCTCCGATTGTGTGTCCTTATCTAGCTTAGGGCTGAGCTTCTAGTATGTTCTAAATCACCTTGTACTGTATTGGAAGAGTTTGTGTTACCCATGCCCCTTTCTGTTTGCAAGTGACACAACCCAACTTGAACTTGCTCTAGCGAAAGGGGGTTTACTGCCTCATGTAACTGATAGGGGTGAGGCTGGCTTCTGCACTCTTGAATCCATGGCTCATCAGATGTCTCCAGCCTCTACCTCTATCCATCCTTAGATCTGCTTTCTCCTGTGGGGGATTCATTCTCTAGCAGAGTCTTCTCATAGGTTGTCAGAGATGGCCACCAGCAGTTCTAGACTGACATCTAGTGATCTCTGGGGGTGGAGAGAGCGATTCCTAGCAAATGTCCCAGGACAGATTCTGATTGGCCCAGCCTGGGGCACATGCCCACGCCCATAAAGGGAAAAGGGGTGTGCTGATTGACAGCTCCACTGGGTTGGGGAGGGACAGATGCTGGTTAGATAAAATGAAAAAGTTCCTTACTACAGATGAGTTTGGGGAAGAATGGAGGGATGGAATGATGAAAGATGGATGGATGGACAGATAGATGGGTGGACCAATGACAGATGGAAGGATGAGTGGATGTTTGGATAGGTGGATGGATGGATAGGATAATAGCAGATGGCTGGCTGGATGGGGATGAAAGATGGATGGATGGACAGATAGATGGGTGGACCAATGACAGATGGAAGGATGAGTGTATGTTTGGATAGGTGGATGGATGGATAGGATAATAGCAGATGGCTGGCTGGATGGATGGACAGACAAATGGATGACTGAGTGGATAGATGATGGATGAATAGGTGGATGGATAGGTAGACAGATGGATAATTGGATGAAGGGAGTGATGGATAGATGGACAAATGAATGATTGGATAGATGGATGAATGGATGGATGGATGTATAGAGGGACAGATGTATGAATGCATAGGTAAGTGGACAAATGAATGATTGGATGGATGGATGGACGAATGATTGGTTGAATGGATGGGTAGATGGACAGATGGATGAATGGATGGAGGGTTGGATGGATGGATGGACAGAGGGACAGATGGATGAATGGATGGATGAATGGAAAAATAAATGATTGGGTGGATGGATGGAAGGATGGACAAATGAATGATTGGATCGATGGATGGGTAGATGGACAGATGGATGAATGGATGGAGGGTTGGATGGATGGATGGACAGAGGGACAGATGGATGAATGGATGGATGAATGGAAAAATAAATGATTGGGTGGATGGATGGAAGGATGGACAAATGAATGATTGGATCGATGGATGGGTAGATGGACAGATGGATGAATGGATGGATGGTTAGATGGATG
>NW_007735137.1:0-4227 GCF_000696425.1 Galeopterus variegatus | reverse complement strand
AAGGATGGACAAATGAATGATTGGATCGATGGATGGGTAGATGGACAGATGGATGAATGGACGGAGGGTTGGATAGATGGATGGACAGAGGGACAGATGGATGAATGGATGGATGAATGGAAAAATAAATGATTGGGTGGATGGATGGAAGGATGGACAAATGAATGATTGGATCGATGGATGGGTAGATGGACAGATGGATGAATGGATGGATGGTTAGATGGATGGACGGATGGTTGAATGTGTAGATGGCTAGACAAGACAGACAGATGAAAGTATAGATGGCTGGATAGATGTATAGATGGACTGATGGCTAGATGCATGGGTGGAATAGAGGGGTGGGTGGTTGTATGTAGCCCCCTCTCCCTGCCTTCCTGAGGGGCTCTTGGCAGAGCTACCTATGTGAGTGGTGCGATGGCTACATTGGGACTTCCTCTCAGTCAGTGACCTGCTTAGGCTTCAAAGCCCATCTAAACCTTCTCAGTTCACTTCACTATCAAGGTCATTTCTGCTCCTTACTCCATGTCAGAACGAACCTATAAGTATCTTTTATAACACTTACTATTCCCCCATGTAAAGTGATGCCTGGTCATCTTAGAAAACTTAGAAGATATGGAAAAACTTGTAGAAGCAATCGAAAGTCATCATGGTGTTGGCCTCCAAGACACCCAATGTTGACAGCTGGTGGATCTCTCTCTCGTGGCTCTTTTCTGACTGCTGTGAATGCCAGTGCTGGGCCTACCCCGCCTGCCCTGGGTTTAGGGAGTGCCAGGCCTCTTGCGACCTGGGCTGAGCCAGATTCACTTCCAGAAATTTAGAGGTGTGGGGAGAGACGTGAAGCAGCAGGCCTTTTGGCAGGCAGACCAGAGCCAAGGCGTTGGCCTTTGGTGCATCCCTTAGGAGGTATATGTTTGTTGCAACAAGGCCACGAACCAAGCCTTTTCATGACATCTTCCTTGGGGGCTGCCTCTGAAGCCCAAAGAACATCCAAAGAGAAGATCTGGCCACGAGGTGCTTCCCAGGGGATACACTGGGAAAAGGCCAGCCCTCATTTACCTGAGTGTAAATGTTCTGTCCGTTCATCATCTATTCCCCTCGGACCTCAGCCTTCTCATGGGGAGGCCGGGAGCCCAGACTTCCCAGGAGGACTTGGGCTCTAACATTCTCAGATGCGGGTGGGAGGGGAGGATGGACGGGGCTCACGGTGTGGACGGACTCTGAACGTCTAGAGAGAAGGAGGAGCAGAGCTGCTTGCTGGGGCCTGGCTGCTCAGGATGTGGGCTTGGGAGCAAAATGGACAGACCCTAAGGAGGCCCAGCAGACCCAGCTCCTGTGTGAGGAGTCAGGGTGAGAGGAGGTGGTCCCCTCCACTACCCCATCTAGGTGTTCCTTCCTAGGCCCCAGCAAGTGCGATCCTGCTGAAACAATAGTCCCCTGTCCTCAGATATGTTACTGTATATGGCTCTTCTTTGGCTCAAATGTCACCTCCTCCTGGAGGCCTCCTTGATTACCCGAGCTGAAGAAAGCTTCCTTCCACCTAGATTGCACCTTCAGGATCTCAGCCTCACATCTGTGTCCTTTCTGATGAATGAATGAATGAATCGCTCCAGGTGCAAGTGCATAAAGTGCACGAGTCTGGGCAGGACACACATGGCGGTGACCACCTGGGCTTCCAGGTGTGTGGCCAGGGTCAGAGACAGCAGTGGCAGGTGAGGGTAGGGAGACTTTCGTTCTGGTCCCAGTGGCCTTGTTGGGGCTGCTGGTTCTGGGCGGGTCCCCCAACCAGTCCTTGTTCTCATCAGTGACACGCAGCTGTGTCCCAGCCCTTTTCCCACAAGAATCCACGTTATTTCCCTCACTGGACCCTGTGCCTGCAAAGGTGAGGTGTCTCACCCTATTTATCAGCCAATTATTAATCCATTTCCTCATTTCTTATGAAGCAAATCACTCTACCCACCAGCCAGAGTGTTGGATGGGGATGAACAGCTCCAGCAGGCACCAGGTTGACAGAGTCGCCGCCCAGTGCAAGGGAATGAATGGCTCCTGCCGGGCTGGGCCCTCCAGTGGAGGCTGTGCAGGGCCTTAGGCTTTGGAGGGCTCTTCTCTCATCGGGATGGGAACTGCTCTGACAGCGCATGTACACACATCTGTGTCTGTGTTTGCATGTGTGTGTTTGTGATGCACATATGTGCCCACGTGGTATGAGAGTGTGGGTATTGTGTGGTGTATGTGGACATGCGTGTGTGGGTGTGTACATGCCTGTGTGTGTTGTGCATGCGGTGCATGTGGATGTGGGTGTGTGTGGAGTGCGAGGGAACAGACAGGCTGACAGGGACTTTCTCGGATGATTAATGGCCTCTGGAAAGAGGCGCCGCATCCATCAGCTGCTCCTGGCAGGTTCTGAGCTTGGCACCCTGCCCGCCTCATGGCGGGAACAGCCCAGGTGAGGCTGTGTTCCCAGCCCGGGTGGCCCAGGGTGGGTGTAGGCTGGGCCTGAGAAGGGACTGAGCCCCCTTTGGAGCCGACCCAGGCTTGGTCTGCCCTAGGCCCCTCCTAACCCTGCCCCCCAGACACACATGGCAGGGAGTGCTTGGGCAGTCACGTGGGCAGCAGGAAGGCGGCTACTCACACTTGAATGTGCCTAGAACCAACCCCCACCCTGCCTCGCTTAGAATAAATGCATATCCCAAGGCCTCCCTCTCAGGGACTCTGCCTCAATAAGACCAGCCCTGGGCCCAGGAACCTGCATTTTAACAAGCATCGTGGGGGTCTGATTCTGATGGGCTCACTGTGAAGAACCCACCTAGTCTACAAGGGAGGCTTGGCAAAGGCCAGGAAGGTGCCCACTCTTTCTTCTATGTATGTCCCTCGGGCATCCATTCCCTCACCTCTCCTTCACTGTGTGACCCGGGGCAAGTCACTTTCCCTCTCTGGGCTGCTTCCTCGTTTTAAAAGAGTAGTCCTGTCTCTTACTAGCTTTGGGACCTCTCTAGGCCTCAGCTCTTTCATCTGTGCAAAGGCAAGTCACTTTCCCTCTCTGGGCTGCTTCCTCGTTTTAAAATAGTAGTCCTGTCTCTTACTAGCTTTGGGACCTCTCTAGGCCTCAGCTCTTTCATCTGTGCAATGGGGTTAATACCAGCACCAGCCTCCTGGGGTCCTTGGGTTCTTGGAAGGAGTGAATGGGCTAGCACGAGGAACGGTCCCAGCAGCTCCTGGGAAGTCCCATGGGCAACTATTACTGCCGCCACTATTCTGTGCCAGGGCAGTGTGGTGTCGTTGGTGGTCAGGGAGGTGGGCACCATTCCAGATCTGAATACTAGTAGCTGACACTTACCGAGCCCTCCAGGGGCAGTGTCCTCATTCCCAGCTTACAGGCAAGAAAACCAAGGCTCAGAGAGCTCCCCTGATTCGCCCAAGTCATGAGGCCCGGCAGGGCCCCATCCCAAGCTGGTGGCCTCGCTCTGTGCTTGACCCTCAGATGGGAGATGGGAGAGGCAGGGGATGCCCCAGCCCCCAGCTCCACCTCTGCAGCAGTCAGGGAGAGGCCGGCGGTTCTGGGAATGCCAGGCAGGCGCGGCGGGAGGGGTTGGGAGGCACCAGACCTCGCCAGCAAATCTGGCCCAGCTGGGGGATTAGACCGCATCTGGCTCAGTTTACGCCAGAGAAACAAAGGCGGCTGCTGGCGCCTTTATCTAGTGGGGGCTGGGGGCGGGGGAGACTGCCCTTGGCCCAGTTGGGGACCAGGAGAAGCAGAATCTGGCCCTGGTGCCCCACTGGCTCCCTGCAGTCCCATGAGCCCCAGAGAGGTGACCACACATCTCTGGATATGGAATGGGGTGTTCCGGGGGGCGGGGGGGGGATGAGGTCACTGGTGGAGGGGCGCGCAGGGAATCCTAGGAGCCCCAGGCTCCTCACAGCTGCCTTTCCCAGGCAGCTCCCCAGCCCAAAGCAGCGGTGCCCCTTTCCCCCAGGCCAGGACCCTAAATGTAGCGCCAGGCCCCTCAATCAATGAAGGGAAACATCCAATAAAACAAAAGATCAGAACAAGCCGGGCACCCCCCACCGTACTCTGACTGCAGGGGGCGGAGAGTTCTGGCCTCTTCCCCACTGCTGGGGTGTTTGCTCCGGGGGCCACGGGGTGGAGGGATTTGTATTCCCTCCCCCCTGTGCGGGGGTGGAGTTGGGGTTCTGGCCCCTCCCCTCGGCGGCCCCCCCACACCCGCCCCA
>NW_007735136.1:64892-82129 GCF_000696425.1 Galeopterus variegatus | reverse complement strand
AACACAGCTACTAATACTTCATAGACTTTGAGTAGCAGAATGGTATGGCCAAATTTCTAACATAAGAATCATTTTGAAAGCAATTTGGAGGATGATTGGTGGAATGCAGAGCAGAGGCTCTGTAAGACATGATGGAGGTTGAAACTA
This sequence comes from Galeopterus variegatus, assembly GCF_000696425.1. NCBI lineage: Eukaryota > Metazoa > Chordata > Mammalia > Dermoptera > Cynocephalidae > Galeopterus > Galeopterus variegatus. The sequence continues at coordinate 81,982 of NW_007735136.1, read as the reverse complement.
AGGCAGTTGTACTGGGAAAGAAAAAGGTTAATTAAGTTGGGTTACCTACATGCAGAAAATGAATGTCTCAGTAACAGATTAGTTAGAGGCTGGGGAAAGAAGAGCTGTGGATAAGAACAAATGTTTGAATATACAGAAATCTAAGGATAGAACAAACAGGCTTTATAGACCAATTGGGAGTGGGTGCTGAGTGACAGGGAAGCGTTTATTATAACCAGTACATTTTGGGCTTGAGTCATGGGCAGTAAGGGATTAATTTAGCAGATCTGAATTGGTGAAACCTTGCATTTCCAAAGAAAAATTTGGCCCTTGCCCATCTTCTGGGAAATAACTCCTAAGCCCTTGAAATATCTCGCCTGTTCAAAGTGTCTTTGTTTATCTGAGGCCTTGGATGGTGCCAGGTAGTCTATCCCAACAATGCAATTTAGTGGGGCCTTAGGTCATGCAGTATCAGCACTAAATAACATCTCTAAGCTATTTATACAGTTCAATGTAGTTGCAGCTGGAGGGACTGGATACTAATAACTAAGGTCAGCCATGTGGGCAGTCATGATTCTGTGACCAACTCCTAGTAAAAACTCTGGACACCAAGGCTCAGGGAGCCTCCCTGATTGATAATAATTGTGTGTGTTGTCACACATTTTCACTAGGAGAATTAAGCACTGTCTGTAAAAATCCACCAGGACAGGACAACTGGAATCTTGTGCCTGGTCTCTCCTGGTTTCTGCCCTATGTGTCTTTTTCCTTTGCTGATTTTAATCTGTATATTTTTTCACTACAGTAAACTGTAACAGTGAGTACAACAGCTTTTCTGAGTTCTTTAAGTCCTTCTAGAGAGAATCACTGAACTTGAGAATCGTCTTGGGGATCCCTGAACACAAGTAATCAGTTGGAAATGGTGGTGCCATTCATGGATCTAGGGAATATATGAAGAGAAACACATTTGGAGGAAAAGTTGAGTTCGGTTTTGAACATAATGAGTTGAGATGCTTGGGGAACATCTAACTAGAGATGCCCAGTAAGAAGTACATATAAACACAGAATGGAAGAGAGAAAACTAAGCCAGAGCTATGAATCTGGGAACCAGAAATACAGAGATGTTATTTAAATCCATGTGTAAGGGCAAGATCACATGGGAAGAAGAGGAGATGAGAGTTACAGAAAAAAACTTGGGGAACCCCAACCTTTAAGGGAAAAAGAAAACACTATCTTAAAAATAGGAAGAAGTAAACAAATTAGTGGTATCTAAAAAGTGAGGGGGGAAGAATATTCTAAAAATGAGATATTGTCTAATGTTGCCAAGAGTCACAGAAAGACCAACTAATACTATGAGTGAAGAGTATTACCTGGATTTTATTTTTTAAAATTTTTTACCTACTTAATTGGGGTTTAGTTCACATGTACAATTCGCCCATTTGAAAATGTACAATCCAGTGGTTCTATTATGTTCACAGAGCTGTGCAATCATCAGCAAATCAATTTCAAAACATTTTCATTATCCAATAATGAAACTCCATAACGATTAGCAGTCATTTCCCATTTCTTTCCCCTGTCCGTATCCTCTCCCACCCAAGGCCCTGGCTCCAGGCAATTACTTGTCTAATTTCTGTTTCTATATGTTTGCCTATTTTGAACAATTTTTTGTTCCTCCTATCTAACAGTGATTGTATATCTTTTGACCAACATTTCCCCATCCCACATTACCCCTAAACACCTAAGTCTTTGTGACCACTGCTCTATTCTCTTTTTCTATGAGAACATGTATTTTAGATTCCACATATGAGTGAGATTATATGGTGTTTGTCTTTTTGTGCCTGACCTTTTGACCAACATTTCCCCATCCCACATTACCCCTAAACACCTAAGTCTTTGTGACCACTGTTCTATTCTCTTTTTCTATGAGAACATGTATTTTAGATTCCACATATGAGTGAGATTATGTGGTGTTTGTCTTTTTGTGCCTGATAGAACATGTATTTTAGATTCCACATATGAGTGAGATTATATGGTGTTTGTCTTTTTGTGCCTGACTTATTTAACTTAACATAATGTTCTCCAGGTTCATACATGTTGTTGCAACTGACAGGATTTTCTTCTTTTTTTTTTATGGCTGAAAAATAGTCTATTATGTATATATATCACATTCTTTTTATCCACTCATCCATTGATGAACAGTTAGGCTTATTCCAGGTCTTGGCTATTGTGAATAGTGCTGCAATAAACATTGGAGTGCAGATGTCTTTTCAACATAATAATTTCAGATCCTTTAGATATATACCCAGTAGTGAGATTGCTGGAACATATGGTAGTTCAATTTTTAATATTTTGTGTAAGCATTCTCTTTTCTCATATCCTTGCCAACACTTAAATTTTGTCATTCTGATAATAGCCATAATAACAGGTGTGAGGTGATATGTCATTGTGGTTTTGATTTGCATTTTTCCTGATGATTAGTGATGTGGAGCATTTTTTTTCATATATCTATTAGCTATTTGTATGTCTTCCTGTGAGAAGTGTCTGCTCAAATCTTTTGCCTATTTTTAAACTGGGTATTTGTTTTCTTGCTACTGAGTTGTTTGAGTTCATGATATATTTTGGATAGTAGCCCCTTGTTGGACGTATAGTTTGCAAATATTTTCTCCCATACGTAGTTCAGTTTTTTCACTTTGCTGATTCTTTCGCTGTGCAGAACCTTTTTCATTTGATGTAATCCAATCTGTCCTATTTTTGTGCTTGTTGCCTGTGCTTTTGAGATCTTATCCAAAAAATCCCTGCTCTTATTCATGTTGTGAAGTGTCTGTCCTATGTTTTATTCTAGTCCTTTTACAGCTTTGGGTCTTATATTTAAGTTTTTAATCCATTTTGAGTTGATTTTTGTATATGATGAGAGATAAGTGTCTAATTTCATTCTGCTGCCCATTGATATCCAGTTTTCCCAACACCATTTATTAAAGAGGCTGTCCTTTCCCCTATGTGTTTTCTTGGCACCTTTGCTAAATATTAGTTGGCTGTAAATGTGTGGATTTATTTGTGAGCTCTCTATTCTGTTCCATTGGCCTATTAGTCTGATTTTATGCAAATACCATGTTGTTCTGATTATTATAGCTTTATAGTATGTTTTGAAGTCAGGAAGTGTGATGCCTCCAGCTTTGTTATTTTTGTTCAGATTGCTTTTGCTTTGTGGAGGTCTTTTGCAGTTTTATACAAATTTTAGGATTATTTTTTCTATTTCTATAAAGAATGTCATTGTTATTTTGATAGGGAATGCATTAAATTTGTAGATCTCTTTTGGTAATATGGAAATTTTAACAATATTAATTTTTCCAATCTATGAACATGAGATACCTTTTCATTTATTTGATCTTCTTCAATTTCTCACAACTGAGTTTTATAATTTTTTGTTTCAAGGTCTTTTACCTTCTTGGCTAAATTTATTCCTAGGCATTTTATTATTTCATAGCTATTATAAATGGAATTGTTTTCTTGATTACTTTTTTCAGATAGTTTGTTGTTAGTGTATAAAAATTCTACTGATTTTTGTATCTTGATCAGTTTTTTCTACTAATTTGCCATGTTATACATTTCTAATTAACAAAGTAACTAGTTTCTTTTAAAACTTTGTGATATTTTTACTTCTGATAGAAAAGGGTGATTTCTTTCTAATTTGTATGGCTCTTAGGGATGGCTTATTTAAGTTGTGACTTGATCGAGGACAGGGGCTGTCTTGTGTCTTTGTCCCCCATGGTGCCTTGCTCTGTGCCTTGCAAATGGTAGGTACAATCCATATGGAATATGTGATTGGCAATGGAGTAATTAAAATATAATACTTCTGAGCTGGGAGACATAAAAAGTTTCAGAGCACTCCAAATGATATATTGGTTTTCCCTGAAATTCAAAGCAGAAAGTACCCTTATCACTAAAAAAAGAATTGTAAAAATCTCTTCTCTTTCGACCACTTTGCCATCGCCAATTCTGCAAGACACTGATTTTACCCTTTTACATATTGATCCCTCTTTTTCTAATGATCCTCTCCTCCTGTTGACCTAAAGAAACCCGTTTCAACCTTCGCAGCCTGAGTCAAGCATCACTCCTTAGTGAAGTCTTCTCAGATGCTCCTACTTCTGCCTCTCGTTCCCACCACTCTTATGGCACCTGTCATGTTGAATTGTTTACTTCCTTGCATTTCTGTCTTCCAGGCTATGAGCTCCTAGAGTGTCCTGTACCATTTTTGACTCAGTACCACTAGGGTAGACCATGGTGCCTGGGTGCCGTCCTTGTGCAATGTATGTTTGCTGACTGACAATTTAACTGAACAAACCAATGAGTGCATAGATGTCGATTCCTTTGTCACAGTGTTCAAATGGGGTGTGCAGTGCCTGCCAACTGATTATTTTCTCTAACTAGTCAATAACTGTGTGACAGATTAACCTGGAGTTAGGGTGATGTTTAATGTCTGTGACTGTCTTAGTTTGATTGACTTCTCTTTTTTTAGTGAAGTTGTTCTGCTTTCTTAATGATCATAATACCAACTCCTCATCTTCTCCTTGTGCCTTTTCAGTTGTCCAGGATCATAGTGGGATCCTCTTGTTCTGCTAATTCACTTTGCTGACTGCTTAATTTTTATACTTCTGTTCATGCATTTCCAATTGACTCCTTATTACTTTTGGAATACCGTATCTATCTTTTTCTTGGACTGAGTACAAGAATAGAAGCAGAAGAGCCTCTAAAGAGCCAAAGAGAGATAATGGTGCTTTGGGACAGGGCAGCAGCAGTGGAAAGGAAGAAAAGTGGAAGTATTTGGTATACATTTAGAGGTAGGGCCAACAGATCTTGGTGATGAATTATATATGGAAGGTGAGAGAGTTGGGACAGGGCAGCAGCAGTGGAAAGGAAGAAAAGTGGAAGTATTTGGTATACATTTAGAGCTAGGGCCAACAGATCTTGGTGATGAATTATATATGGAAGGTGAGAGAGAGAGAATAATTATGGGAGATTCTTAGATTTGGCCTGGGCAACTGAGAAGAAGGTGATCCTATTTAATGTGAAGAGAGCAAGACAGAAGCAGTTCTGTTTATTTTAATTTTTGTGTGTGCGCACACATGCACATGTGTGTAGCAAAGTTGAAAATCAAAAGTTCTGTTTTGGACAAGTTAACTTTGACATGTGTGATAACTTAGACATTAGATATTAGAGATGTCAGGTTGGCAATTGAGCATGTGAGTTTGGAGCTCAGGTAAGAGCTCAGGGGTGAGATGCTGAATTTGGGGTTCACTAACACATGCATACTAGAAGGCCTGAGAGTTTCTGAGATCACCTGGCAAGAGAATGTAGATGGAGAGGAGGTGGCACTCTGGACCAAGCCTTGGGTAAATTTCAATACAGTCAACATTTATTATCAGTTATTTCCAATGCATTTCTTTTGGTACTAGCCATAACTCCTAAAAACCTGAAACTTCTATTTTATAGGATCCCAGTCTCAGAGAATTCAAAAGAATGACACATTCCATATAATTTAGTACAGGTAATTTTGCAAAAAAAAAAAATTCCATTAAGGTGTGCAGTTATTCCTTGCCATTGCTTTCTGAGAAGCCTTAGCTTCTTAGGAGACCTGTAATTTTCTTTTTAATTTCTGATGTGAAGAGTCTGTCGATAGATCTTAATCTGTTAATTACTGAAACTTTCTACTGGTTTCAACTTGCTAGAAAACATTTAAATTTTATACCATTAGGGGAAATGCCTTATACGTCTTTTCACACTTCCCTGTTCTCGAAGCATTTTTACACAGAGCAGCTAAAGTTTCTTATCCAGGGAATAGCACAGATTTTACTAAATGGGGTACAATTCGGATTTCCAACCCACTATTGGCCTCTCTCCAACACCCACCATGGCACGGTCTGAAAAACCCCAGACAGAGCAGCTAAAGTTTCTTATCCAGGGAATAGCACAGATTTTACTAAATGGGGTACAATTTGGATTTCCAACCCACTATTGGCCTCTCTCCAACACCCACCATGGCACGGTCTGAAAAACCCCAGCCTTCCCAATCTCATACTGACTTCTTGCTGAGACATGAAAATGCAGTTTATAAAAAATTGGCAGAATCCTACAATGCTTTTACACATTTATTTGATAGAGACCCTCTGGGGATAACACACATACACTAAACAAAAAACAACACATGTACAAATGTTTAAGTGTTCTCTGTTTCCCACGCCAGTTTTTTCCCACTACTACGTAATAGGACCATTTACAGGACATCTATATAAAAGGTCGTAAACTTACTCAGTAGATACTCTTTACAGTTAAGCCTTACTTTGGAATTTCAACCCATCCTCACTGACATTAGAAATGTGCAGGGGCAAAAGAACTGCATCTAAGTCTACGCTCTGCTCTGAGCTAGGACAAGAGATACTTAATGCTTAGCCATGCCTTCTTAGTAATAAAGGCCTTGTTGGGGTTTTGCCAGGGCTATTCACTCGCACTATAAATCTTCTAATGCCACTATAATGCTTTATTTTTCAGGTTTCTTCCTGATCTTCTTCTCACTGTGATTTAGCAGAAAAATCCACACACTGCCAAATGATCCTGTACAATTACAGGATTTATGGGGTGCTAAAACAGCCCTTGGGCGAGGCCATCAAAGGAAAGGAGCTATTCAGTTATTCTGTAGTTTGTGGGTCTACAAAAGGAAATGTTCAAAATGGCAACTGTTTATTACCAAATCTAAAGAATTTAAGCAGTTACCCAGGAAAATCTGCTGGGTAGCAGGAAACATACAGCATCATTCGCAACTGTGAGGTGTGGTTTAGGGTTTTTCTTTCAGTGGTGGACTCTCTAGGACATTTGGCCCATTCAAGCCAGGACATCCTTGTTCTGTAGAAGAAGAGCTGGTCCTTTATTCTGTCTCAAATTCTCTACTTGGGAGAAGATGTGAATGAAATGCAGATGTTTAGCAATATAAAAATCTCATTTTGCTGTGAGTACTTAGTCTGGGAAGAAAGCCAGTGAAATCACTAATTCTGCTTTTTATTTGTTTTGTTTACTGAGAGGTTTTTGAGGTAAGAATATAAAAAAATATTAAAAAAAGACTCTTGATAAATGTTGTGCAAAAATTCCTTTTCTTCATAGTGAAATGGAAAATTGTGCTATTCTTGACCAAAGCTAGGACTGTCTAATTACACAGGTCAGAATCCATGGTAATCATAAATTGTTTGACTTTAAAAATATTTTTCCATTGAAATATGAATACGCTGAATAATTTGGTCTGACTTTCATGGAGGAGGTTGTCATTTTTTCGCATTTCCCCTAGATTCATCATCATCATGAAGAATTGCATTATTAATTAATTATATTGGACTAATTACACCTTAGAGTCTTGCAGAGATAGGTTTGGTTCATTGCACTTTTGGTGCATGAGCTGGGTCTGCTTGACAGTGTTTTGCTCACCATTATAGTCCCATAACTTAGCACAATGCCTTGGTTATATGCAATTTTAAAGGCAACTGATAGTTATTGCAAGATTGGTGTGAGTATGTCATGAGTCAGTATTCACAATGGTCCCCAAGTTTGCTGCATTTTTCTAGTCTTCTCTGCTGGTTTCTGTTCCACCATTCTTTTATGTCAAAAAGCACCATGGAGGAGTGGATGGTCAAGTACACCCAGCCCTCCACTGTAAAGGCCTGGGGGGAGGGCATTTGGGTGGGGTCTAAGGCAACACAATACTCCTGAGAAACATATGGAATAACACTTCTGGGGTAACAAGTTTGAAAGGGAAAATAAATAGTAACCCAGTCTTTATTGTATCTTTTTCAGAGGACTTCATTCAAACCAGCCCCCAAAGAGATCTGCCTAGCTTTCTCATCAAAAGTCTGCATAGAAGGTTATTTAAAATCTTCACCTGTGAAAGCATTCTAATGTCTCCAATGAGTAGAATACTAAACTCCAACGTTTAATGTTCCATCCAGAGGAAAAACTGTATTCAAGAGGCACTCATGTATATCTTACTGTGACCTTACACATTTCTTCCCAGCCTTTGTGATGGCTAGTGGTAGAGGGTGGCTGGATCGAAATGCAAAAAGTCCAGGTGCTAGCTTGTGCTCCTTCCCAGTAGCATTAGTGTCTGCAAAAGCCTGGGAGACTGCATGAGGGGATAGCTTTTCATATAATTTCCATCATTTAAAAATGTCCTTCATGCCAGTTCTCAAGCCTAAAATTGAGAGGCCTTTTCAGGGTTTTTAGGTAGCTGTTAAAAATGTAATTGAAACAAGTTCTTTTATTTGCTACTTAAGGTAGTTCAGACAAAAAAAAAAAAAAAAGAAAAAAAGAAAAAAGAAAAGAAAGAAAAAAGAAAATGAAATCAATTCCAACTCTAAGTGAGCAGTGCTTAAATCAAGAAGTTGAAAAAAATTACCTGAGCATACAGTGATAGTAATGGTTCTCATTTGTTAAATACTGTGCCCCGTGCTTGACTTCTCAGCAGCACTCTAAGAGGTAGGTGTTTACTACATTTACAGATCAGACAACTGAGGTTCAGAGAGGATCAGGTAAATTGCAGAGCTTGGGTTTGATACCAGAGCCTGGGTTCTTAGGTTTTCATCTCCAGGCCACATTAAATCTAGGTAGACAAAGTGGGATTTGCAAATTACAGGACTCCTTAGCTAGGTTTTTTTTTTTTTAAATTAATTATCTGGGCTTCTAATCAAGATGGTGTAATAGACAGTCCCCAGTGTCTCTCTCTTCCACAAATCAACCAATTTACAATTATTAAAAAGCAACGACAGCCAAGCTTGGGCCGCTAGAACTCAGGGGAAGAGGAGGAGAGACCTATGGAGTTCATGAAGGCAGGAGAAGTCACGATGAGAGGAAGAAAGGACCACTCCCACCATTTTGAGCCCTGGCCACTTCCAGACTGTCCCTAGTGAGCACACGGAGCAAGAACTGACAAAAGCCACAGGTGTGCCCTTCGTATGAAGTTGCTTGGAAGTAGCAGGGGAGAAGAGGGTGTTGGTGGTCCCCAGGCCAGAAAGACCACTAACAGGGTTCCTGTGGAGCCACATAGGAGTGAGTAGCCACATGCAACTGAAAAAAGGAGCCACTCAGAGGCCAGTGAGTCATCACAAGGGACCCGTGCACAGCCCATCCCATGGGAAGTGTTTGGAGTGTGGGTGGTGGGGGAGATGGGTCACTGGGGGAACATTGAAGAACAGCATGGACAGCTGATTTGTCCTCTAAACAGCACAGGCCTACTCTGTAGACTGTCCAGGAATATAGAACTGCAGGGGGAGCAGTTTGTTGAAAAGACTAGGTACAGACCAGAGTTTCCATACAACCCAGGTATACTGGATCTCATGAGACCCGGAAGTATCTACAAGATCAACTATTAAAACCTGAGCTGCAAAAAAAAGCCTTCCACAGGGAATAAGCAGTAATGAAGCAATTTAGCTCAACCACAGGGCTCCAGTGCTGGCCTCCACAGGAAGTTCTCCCATTTTAGAAGTAAGCAAAGGACAACAAATTAGTTCCAGTGCAGAGATTAAGTGGTGGGAACAGTGAATAAAACAACACAGAAGTGAAAGAAAAAAACAAAATACCCACAGATCAGAGACAAAGTTTGATATTAACTAGTAAAGGTGTAACATCATCAAAGAAAACCTATAAAACCTAGAAGGACCAGAAGCCACTTGAGCTCCCAAGCCAGGGATAGGGGAGGGCCAAGGGACTCAGCCATTGCCCCCCCCCCGACATCCACAACCAGCCCAGACAAAAACTGAGCAGCCATGGGAAGTGCCCCGGAGTCCTGAGCTGGGGTGGTGGGGGGACAAGGGCTTCAGCCACACCTTCCTGGCATCTGCATCCAGCCCAGCAATGACACAGTTGCTGCTGGAAGCCCCCTTATCTCCCCTGCCATAATGAGGTGGGGAGGCCCACAGGCCTCGATCATGCCCACTTCCTTTTCCCTTCTTCCCATCCTATTTCCCTTCCCCTTCCTCACTCCTTCTCTCCCCCAGCTGCTTCACAACAGCATCTTAGAATGAGGCATGGAGCTGGGGGAAGCCAAACCCAGCTTCAACTAGGCATGCTGCCGCCACTGCCCTGAGGCCCCACTGGGGTCCTGAGGTATGGAGCCAGGGGAAACCAAATGCATCTGCATCCAGGTAAAGGGCACACCAAAAACACCATTTCCACACAGGTAGTCCACCATAGTGACTGCAATTGCCATGGCTGCCTCAAAAGTGGCTAGTCTCTATAATAGCAGTCATAGTCACCATGCAGATGGTGTGCTAGACTCTCAACTGCATAGATAAAAGGAGAGGCACCAGTGGAGACCTAAATAAATAAATAAATAAACAAACAAACAAATAAATAAATAAAGAGGTCCTCTGTCTAGACTCTCAACTGCATAGATAAAAGGAGAGGCACCAGTGGAGACCTAAATAAATAAATAAACAAACAAACAAATAAATAAATAAAGAGGTCCTCTGTCTCCGCAAAGCACACTCCAGAGTAATAGAAGAAGCATCTGATTTACAATAATAAGGGAGGCCTTGACCACACCTGTCTCAGCACTGGACAGATTATCCAGGCAATGAACCAACAGAGAAACAGTCTATCAGACGGAGAGGACAAATCTATGGTTATTGGAGGGGTGAGGGAGGGGAGAGGGGGAAGGGGAGGGATTGGATAAGGGGCAAAAATAATAACTATGATTTGTAACAATGAATATGCTAAAAAAACAAATAAAAAATTTAATTATCTATATGATTGCCTTAATTCATTACTCGGTTTTGCCTGTGTAATATTTAGGCACTGTAAAAGCATTGTTTGCTTTTCTAAAGGGTGTATTGCGGTTAGCTATGAATTCATAGTTTAAGCAACTAATTCTTATTGTTTAGCAGCTCTCTGTAGCTCCATGGTACTTTATTTTGGACATTTTTAGATGACTAATGTTGCAGTCTAAAGGCTTTTTTATTAATATACCAATACATCAGAATAAATATATATATATTCTGAGTACTTCATATATATGAAAAGATTTGTGTTATCTTTCAATTCTATTTTTTTCCACGAACTTTTGAACTCGTATATATGCATGTATATATTTATATATATAGGCACACACACATACTTTTTCCTCTTTCTCTTTTTTTGTAATGGCTCATGGAGCTTCCTGCTGAACATCAATACTTTCAGGGATGGTTCCAGCTTCCTTTTGGGACCCTTGGAGAATGCACAAGTTGGCCATTATTTCAGCTGCTTTCTCTCCAAAGATGGTAAAGAGTTTCAGATGAAAGAAGTCCAGGCTGCATCTCTCTGCCAAGGAAAACAAATCCAATATCTCTCTTATGGGTTTGTTTTGCCAAATTCCCAAAAAAAGACTGTATTAAAATGGTGTCTTTTGCGTTAAGTTTTCAAACACCACTAGAATTACAGTAATCATAAACTTTTCCACTCTCTGGGTCTCATAACTCTTTCAGGTGATATGTGAAGAGATGTCAGAAGATTCCTCCGTGACCACTTCAGTTCCACAGGCACATGCCAGTGCAGATCTGTTTCTGTCACCCCCATCGCACCATCTTTTACTCTCAGGAACTCCCATCTTTAAGGAACAGATTTTGCATTGGGACTCTGATGTCAAATGCTCTTGATAGGATTCTGACAGATGTTTTAGATTTACCAGGAACAAATTTTCATCTACTTTGGCTTATCAGTGTTTTAGTGTTTTATTGTAGTTCTTGCAAGCCGGTGGAATTTTTATAAAAACATAAAAGTTAAAAGAAAAATTTAGGTTTCTAAAATCCCCAAGAGGAAAATAAAAATTTTTTATTTATTGTGGACTGCAGCTCCAGCGGATGCCCAGGAGTTCCAGCCAGCCCTTCCTGATGGCTTGCCCTGTGGATTTCAGATCTCCTGACCAGCTCCACAATTGTGTGCAAAGAGAAGAAATGCGATTATGATAATTTTCCCAGGACATCTGTTGTCATAGCATTTTAAAATGAGGCCTGGTCTACTCTCCTTTGGACACTTCACAATGCGCTTGAGACATCCCCGGACATTATGCTAGAAGAAGTCATCCTTGCGGATGACTCCAGCGATAGAGATCACCTGAAGGAGTGCTTGGCCACTAAGCTGTCGGGCCTGCAAGGTGCAATAAATAAATAACTAATACCATGGAATATGGAAGGGTTAGAAGTGACTAGAGAGCTCTGTGGTTTAAAAGTAAGCAGCTGCTGTTCCCATGACTTCTTGTTAACAGTCCCTTGTCTGATACATTTGGGGCCAGATACATTTCAGATTTCAGAACTTTTCAGAGCCTTAGACAGATAATTTATGGCTGCTGCTGTATTTTACATAACATCAAGTGGGGTCTGGGGTAGCACCCAGTAATCACAAGGTAATATTTCTGCAACAAAACGTGAATGTTCATACCCAGTGGGGACAAAGTGGGACTCTAAATAACTCCAGGGCAGTACAGGTTTTGCTGCCAAATGAATTAAGGAAACCTTCTGGTTTCCAGAACTTTTGATGGTTTGGGTTAGATGACTAGGGATCAGTATCATGATGGTCTCGACTGGAGGGAGATCCATGAAACACTGAGTAATGTGTATAGGATAATCTCAGTTTAGGTGACGAGGGGAGAGAGGGCCCTGCTCCACTCCAGAGTTTTGTGATTTTTGTTGGGATATAGAGAAACTCGGGGAGGGACCTGTGTCAAATTGTCCCCATTGGCTCCCACGAAGGTAGGATAAAAGAGAACAGGGGAATGGCTGACTTTTCATGAACTCCTGCACTGTTTGGCTTCTTACAATGAGTGTGTGTTACTTTTTAACTGTAAGGTGAAGAGGAAGACGTGGCCCTCCACGTGGCTGGTACTTGCTTCCTTTGTGCCGAGGGGAGTTTGGAGATTTTTCTTCATTTGATCAGAGGCTTTTCGTGCGGTTGTTCCCTTCCCCCTGGTTGCTGGCAGCCAGGCCCACTGGACCTTGAGCAGCTACTAAATTAACCCAGCTACATGTTATCATTCTGCACCAACGCTCTGGGTGCTGGGAGAGAGTCCTGGAGGCCACAGCGTGTTTTGACCGCATGGTTAGATGGGGAGGGGCCTGCTGGAATTTGCATTCCCTCATTTTTAAGCTAAACAGATCTTTTAAGATAAGCAAAATCCATTTTTAACTGAGTTTGAAGGTCACCCTGTGCTTGGGTTTCTCCCAAGGATGCTGGGGAGCAAACTGAATCCACAACATTTGGGGAAGGCTGTAATGTGTCTCCGAGCACTGCACTGGGAGTCTGGAGACCCCACTACCAGTGGCTCCCCATCTGGTGGCCTCGGGCCAGCTACTTAAAACTTCTGTGTTTCCTGGTGAGTCGGATGAGGGGATGGACGAGATTTACTCATTAGTTAGTTATTTATTGCACCTTGATCCAGGTGAGCAAGAGGGAGGGCCTGGTGTGAGCCTGGCTGCTGGGGGCTTCCACGGCCAAAGATGATGTTCTGACCTTCTTGGACTGTCACTGTGAGTGCCACAAGGGGTGGCTGGAGCCACTGCTGCAGAGGATCCACGAGGAGGAGTCGGCAGTCATGTGCCCAGTGACGGATGTGATCCACTGGAACACCCTGGGGTACCTGGGCATGCCAGGGAGCCCCAGATTTGTTGTTTGGACAGGAGGCTGGTGTTCACTTGGCACACGGTTCCTGAGAGGGAGAGACAGTGGATGCGATCCCCCATGGATGTCATCGGGTCTCCAATGATGGCTGGTGGGCTGTTTGCTGTGAGTAAGAAATATTTTGATTATCTGAGGTCTTATGATACAGGAATGGAAGTTTGGGGAAGAGGAAACCGTGAATTCTCCTTTCGGATCTGGCAGTGTTGTGGGACTCTGGAAACAAACCCGTGTTCCCACGTTGGCCACTTTTTTCCCAAGCAGGCTCTCTACTCTGGCAACAAATCTCTGGCCAACAGCCTCCATGCAGCAAAGTGTGGATGCTACCATTGCAACCCCAGCACCTGCTTACTCCAGAACAAAGGATTGAAAGAATGCTACTTTGCCAATAACCCTCTTGACAAAAACCAAATTGCAGGATAACAGGTGCTTCTGTACTACTGCCACAGGATGGGCCAGAACCAGTTTTTTGAGTACATGCCACAGAGTGAAATACTCTGTAACAAGGATTGAAAGAATGCTACTTTGCCAATAACCCTCTTGACAAAAACCAAATTGCAGGATAATAGGTGCTTCTGTACTACTGCCACAGGATGGGCCAGAACCAGTTTTTTGAGTACATGCCACAGAGTGAAATACTCTGTAACGCCCACCAGCCAGAGGCCTGCCTAGCTGGGGAAGCAGGAGTGGATATTCCCATCATGCATGTATAGAAAGAAACTGCCCCAGAAAATCACAAGTTCATCTTGCAGGAGGATGGTTCTTTATTTCACATATAGTCCAAGAAATATGTCCAGTCTGTGAAGAAGGACTTTAGCCACAGTTTCCTACCACTCCTAGGAGGCTGCACCAACTCAGATCATCAGAAATGGTTCTTCATAGAATGCATGTGATGAAGAGTCACTGTACCATCGAGCCCTCAGAGGAGATTATGGGCCGTGGACTCTGTGCCCGATAGAGACTTAGCGAAGTGCCCACCTTAAACCACCAGAATCCACCATAAACCTGGCTGCTCTACCCTTACAAGGAAATCATTTCACCATCTGTGAAAGTGATGTTGAATTTATAAAAAATGTAAATAAGCTTTGTACTGATTTTGAAAACTTTAGAAATGTTCCAAAATGCCCTATTTTCAAAGGATAATCATAAAATGTTAATTCTTGGTATTGGGAGAATTAAAATCTTATAATATTTTTCTATCAAAATGTATATTCTACTGTTGTGCCTTTTATTCCCCTGGCAAAAGGTAAATATTTTATTTTTGTATTTATAAGGATTCCCAGGTATGAAGACATTTGCACAGGGGGAAATTAGACTCAAACCATGTACTTTGCATAAACTGATAATACCTCAAGTGTTAGGTTAGATTTTTCTCCATTTAGAAATGTGGACATTAGGATCACTGTATTGATTCCTCAGGTCATTGAGATATTCTAAATTTATTTAATAAAGAATGCTTTGTATTTCTGTGTTGCTACTACAGTCAAAACTCCATAATGTTCATGTTAGCTAAAGAGAACTAACCAAAGCTGAAATCTCGAAGAAACAATTTGATTTACCAGGCTAGTACATGGGTACTTCAAAATGTTCCTGGAAAAATTGAATTAAAAGGTAACATGATTCCTTCCATGAACTTTTTGAAGACCCTTCATCTAAGCTTGAGTGTGGACTTCTGACAAGGCCTAGCTGTGGTATGACTGGTTGTTTTTAGTAATTACCACTATGAGTTTAAAACATGTTTATATCATTTAAAATTTTTATCACACAATAGTGTCAGGGAGAAAGTTAATGTTCTATATGAAATTCAGTTTTCAAATTTGTTCATTAATAATATCTCATCATTTCAGTCAACGTTAGGTTTTGTGTGCCTCAGCTGCTGTTGAGAAAGTTTCTTTCAGTAATTCTGATTTGTGAATTATCCCAGATCAACTCTGAGATCTTGTCAACTTGACAAAGTCAATAAGAATGATTTCTTTTTTTTTAACATGAGAACACTAACTGCAGATCTTTGTTTTTGTACCAATCAGATGTGAGAGATGAGGGCACGTGCAACTGATGAAAAAGCATCAACTTGTGTCTCAGGCTCTTTTTCACACACATTCTCTGAGAGATCCTGACAGGTGCCAGTTTAACCATTACCCAGAAACAACTCTGATTGGCCTGGCTTGGATCCATCTGATGCATCTTAACTACTCTGTACCTCAGTTTCTTCATCTGCACTATGGGGATAAGGAAACCAAGCTCGTGGGGTGGTTGTAAGGATTAAATAACACAGTGAGGTGGGGCCTAGCTTATTCTGGCCCACAGTATGGGTTCACTAAATGTCAGCTATTTTCATAAATGTACTTTATACAATGTGAAGCACAATAAACATAAATACACGTTTATTACAAATAAATATTAAATAATGTAAAAAAATTTTTCTTAAATCTCCAAGAGGAATTGATGGCTCCCATATTTACCCCATCATGTTTTTCCTTGTATTATTAGTTTCTTATATCTCTTTATCTTCTCTTTCCCATATAATTATCTATACAAAAGAATTCAGTAAATGTAATCTGAGTGAATGTATGTTGAATGAAATCATAGATACATATGAGTAGAGTTAATGTACTAGTAATTGATATTATGTGTAACGTGAAATCACTTTCTGAAATGTATCAAAAGGTACTTACCTTTTAAAAATGATCATAGAGCTGTTAATAAATATTGTGTGGTTAAAATAAGGTCAATATTCATAGAAATTAAGTTCCATCAACTTCCCAATTTCTTCATTGAAGGATTAGGAACTCAAAAGTTTAAAACACAAATTCCCAGGTTTCTCTGGATTTAAATTGTAAAATGATTATGATTTGGAGGTGGTGGTAGGGTGAAAAGTAATCAGGTAATTAAAGCTTTCTTTGTCTAATAGCCAAGGAAGTTTATATTCCATGTGCCTGCACTGGAGAACTGAGCAGTAAGACACAGGCTTGGAGGCATTATTGCATAGATAAGTTCAGGATTCAAAATTTGCAAAAAAATGTATCTCAAAAGATGGACTTGTCTGAGATAGTTAAGAACTGCCTATTATTTTATAAAGGATTTCATATCTTAAAGTTAATAATGATTAGTAAATTATGACTGTAGAAAGGAAACAGCTGTTCATTGAATGTAGTACCTGTGATACTACATATTATGAATACACGTGTATTCATAAGTACAATAAACATTTATATAAAATCACTGTCATATCTTAAAGTTAATAATGATTAGTAAATTATGACTGTAGAAAGGAAACAGCTGTTCATCGAATGTAGTACCTGTGATACTACATATTATGAATACATGTGTATTCATAATAAGTACAATAAACATTTATATAAAATTACTAAGCACCTAACATTTTTCAAACTGCTCTCTCTATATTCACTTTTTTCATCATTACCGTGATC
>NW_007735136.1:63711-64621 GCF_000696425.1 Galeopterus variegatus | reverse complement strand
TAAAGTTAATAATGATTAGTAAATTATGACTGTAGAAAGGAAACAGCTGTTCATCGAATGTAGTACCTGTGATACTACATATTATGAATACATGTGTATTCATAATAAGTACAATAAACATTTATATAAAATTACTAAGCACCTAACATTTTTCAAACTGCTCTCTCTATATTCACTTTTTTCATCATTACCGTGATCCTATTAAGTATCATCCTCATTTCATGTTTGAAGAGGTTGAGGCATAAAGAAGTAAAAGAATTTCTCCATGTCACACAGCTAGTAAGGGGCAGAGCTGGTGTGTATTAGTCTCCTAGGGCTTCTGTAACAAAACGGGCAGCTTAAAACAACAGAAACATTGTCTCACAGTTATAGAGGCTAGAAGTCAAAACCAGGTGTTGACAGGGCCATGCTTGCTCTAAAACCTGCAGGGGAGAATCCTTCCTTGTTTCTTCTAGCTTCCGGTGGTGTCTGGCAACCCACGATGTTCCCTGGTTTGTAGACACATCACTCCAATCTCTCTGCCTTCGCGGTTGCTTGTCTGTCTTCTCTGTGTGCCTCCCTTCTTTTCCTGTAAGAACACGAGTCATGCTGGACTAAAGGCTCTCCCTACTCCAGTATGACCTCATCTTAACTAATTACATCTGCAATGACCCTATTTCCAAAAAAGGCCACATTTTGAGGTACTGGGGGTTAGGACTTCAGCAAACCTTTTTGTAAGCGACACAATTCAACCAATAGCAGCCCTAAAATCTATGTTTTTTTTTAAAACCCTGCAGTATAATATGTCTTTTTTTCCATGATGTAAAGTTCACCATTTTGCTTATTCTTTACCAAGGTTTGATAATGCATTTTGTATCATGAAAATGGCTTAGGTGGGGAAGAGTTTTAAAACTATATTTTATCTCTAAAT